>NC_068576.1:27032102-27335133 GCF_025698545.1 Gossypium raimondii | reverse complement strand
AAGTATTTACTAACTAGAGGATGAAATTCAACTTTAAAAACTTATATGTCAAGCTATCAAATATGCCAAAGCAACAACTTCAACATCAAGCCAAAAACCAACCTAGGTATATTTCCATTTAACAAAAAACACACACATACATACAAAATAGGCACAGGTTAACGTCCAATTTGAGCTATAGTGTAGGATGCTTATGTATTTATGATATACTTTAACACTTGTTTGAAACATCTGCACAGAAACAAACAAACAAAATCATACGCTGAATAATGTATACTCGATGATGCTAACATCATTCAAATTTAGTTAAAACATAATAGTAAAAAATTACACAACCCAAATACCTAATTATTCATATAATCAAGATTTTCATTTTTTTATAAATGTATATTCATCAATTCATTAAACCCTTAAGGTATTCACAATCATATATCACATAAACATATTTGAATTAGTGTAATCATACTAATTGATTAATTTGCATATAATTTCATGTCATTTTTCATATTATTATCATAATCATAAGTCATTAATACTTATATTTAGCATATAATTTCATATTGAAAAAATTAAGTTCGAAAACAGATTTCTGGCATAACGGAAAAATAAAAATTTTGCAAATTGAGCACGTTTGTGATATTTATAGCAATAAATTTTTTCCTGAAATATTACTTCTTTGAGCAAGACGAATCCTATACTTTCTCGACTTTTAACTGAACGACCTTTTTCGCTATTCTCGTACCACGGACTGCCTCAATTAAGGGCTTGAACAATTTTGAGTCAACCTCAAAATTAGAAATAATTTCTTACTTTCAATAGGAAAGTAAATCTCTCTTTTATAGAAACCTGGAGAATTCTTATTCCCTAAAAATAGAATTTATACTTAGAAATAAATTTTGACCTATTTTTGGGCATAATAACAAATCTCAAAGTTGTGTATTTTTAGCCTACCAGTGCCATCTATTTATAGGGAGAGGTAGTGAAATCTCAATTGAATTAGTAGAATACAAATAATATTTGTTTAATAGAAAAATAATCCCATAGTTGAATTAGGAGAGAGAAGGGCGACTAGCCTTAGTTATTTTACTAGGGTTGCCGCCCTCATACTTGTTATGTAATTATATGTTCTTCCTAGACTTTTAACCAAACATTTTATAATTTAATTCAACCCAATACATATTTTTCTATTTCCCAATATAAATAGTATTTATTAAATTAATTTAAATTAATTAATTTTCCAATTAAATAATCTTCTCAACTCAATTCTAATTTCGTTAAAATCTTGACAACTTTATTGTAAAAAATTATTAGAAAATATATTTAATTTCTACATTTAATGGATTCACAATGACCAATTAATTTAATTTAATTTTTAAAATTCAATTAATTAAATAATAATTCAAGATCTTAAATTGATTCCCAGGTCATTTCCATACTTAGTAAACCACATTCATTTTTGAATGTAACTCATTTCTCTAACTTTATCATTTCTATTCATTTGATTCGACATGCAATTCATTTCTGGTTTCAATGAGCTAGTAGAATGACCGGTTCGACATATGTGAGTAGGGCTCAAATGATCTATAATTATGTTCCAGCTTTTTGCCTATTTATGATAACCTCATTTAATCATAAAGTCATTCCATTATAGTATCATGATTGAGCTCTCCCCAATTACATACCATTACGAAAGTTACTCGATTAGTGCTCATCCAACGACCTTTTCATAAGTGTGTTACACTTGTAGGATATCCTTAATCTCTTTGGGATAAATTTTTTCTCCCAATATGATCCTATTTTATCTCATGGTATTATATCTTTCTTATTGAAAAGTCAATTACTATCAAATAGTAATTAAGTCATTCATCACAACAACAAATGATCGGTGGTCACATTTATTTTCCATCTATCATGTAATACAAATGAAAGGATAACATTTTCTCATGTCTTGTACGAGGTGTTTTCCCCATCATATGTTCTAAAATGAGGTATTTATATCCCCCTAAAAGATGGTAGGGGCTAGGTCAGCTCCCCTTTATGTTCTATTTTTGTCCTCTTGAGAGTATTTGGATCTTTCAATTTTCATAGAGTTTTATTCCTTTTGATTATCAGTCATCATCAGCAATTGATTAAGAGATGGGTTAAGCCCAAAACCTGATGTTGCATTCTTTAAATGTGGGGGTCTCCAATCTGTTCTGGTTGGGCTTGATGCTACAATTTTCCTGCAACATTGGGGCTTCAGATGTTAAAATTTTGCATATTCTTTACATTTAGAAATTTTTATAAATTCTCTATTTTTGGATTGTCATACTAAAATGTTGCTTCCGTAAATTAATAGGCTTTTTCGTCCATGCTTAATTGTTTTTAGAAATTTAATCACATTTTCTCTCTTGGGTTCAATCCTTGGAATACTCTGTGTTCCATTATAACATTCAAATATTACAACTCGACCAGTGACACTTGTAGAAAAACTGAACTTCACTTTTATTTATTTGTAATTTTCTCTACTTAGCGTACGTACATTGAGGCATGGTCAATACATGACCAAAGTAATACACGTCTAGTGCTCATCGGAATGTAATCGAAGTAATATGCGATCGACACTAAATATCTTCATATAACAAATCATATTGCATGTCAAGTATACTCATAATTTTATCTAAGACTGTTAATAGGGCTTTATTGCAATAACCTAATTTTCAGTGGTGTCAAAAAATTCAATTTTAGCTCTCAAATTTATTAAAATTGAGACAACCATAATTTAGAACTGAATAACTACATGTCGATCACGAAATTAAAGTGTTTAATATTAAGAAAAATTAATTTAGAATGACTAGTAATAATAGTACAAGGGCCATTATGAAATAGTTAAGAATATGAGTATTTCAACCGAAGAATTAACCAAGCCTTCATTAAGTGATTTACCAAGTCCTTAATACAAACTATCCCATGATTAAAAATAATGCTAGTGGGTGGAATTAATACCCACCATCGATCTCCATTAAATTTTCTATAATCTAATTATAACTATTAAATTAAGTTCGATAAGATTAATAATATTATTATTAAGTAAAGAAATAGGAAAGATAAGTTATTCTCATATTCTTTTCTTATTAGAAAGAAAAAACAAACATTTGGCTTTTTTTCTTCATTGTTGAACGCTAATCAATAGGTAGTTTAATTCTTTAAGTTTCGGAGGATTATTAGCTTAAAGTATTAGAAGATTTTAGCTCAATGATTAGTGAATTGATTAATTTTGATCAATGCTTCCATAATTGAAAGCTTAAGTAAACTTACGTAATCAGAGTTTGATTATACATGTTGGTGTAGATGGATTCATGGTGAGAGTACAACAAAAAAGTAAACTTAAATAATAAGAGTTTCATTATACATGTTGGTGTAGATGGATTCCTGGAAAGAGTAGTGTAAAAATATGTATTGAGGAGTGTTAAGTTAAATTTGAAATTATGCTTAGAAAATTTAGTTAATTATGTTTTGGTAAGGACCTAATTGTAAAGGATAAAAACTTTGAGGTTTAATAGTAAATAATGGTAACATGAGGTATAGTTGATAATGGAAAAATACCCTATCAACATTGTCGAATAGAGTTACGGGTATAATTAGCATGCCATACTGTTTGTTTCGATAGATAAAAGATTTAGCACTATGCGCGTATATATTGTGATAGTTCTCTAATTCCCTAAGGGTCAAGAACATATCACTAGCTCAAATTTACTTATGGTACTAGGGTATTTTGGTGTGGTTGGTAAGACCGGTGCATTTATGCTCGATTAGCACTTCGATGTGTATATTGATATGTTGGTGCATTGGTTTGAGTATCCATCATTGAGTCCAATTCTGTTAATATGGATTAAAATAGGAAATAATATTCTAAGTGTGTGTTAGTGGTTAAAATGTGAAATGTTGGATCTAATGCCTTAAGTGTAGTATATTCATTTGTATACTTGTAATTTTTTGAACAGATTGATTTAATAAAATTATTCATTAATTGCATTAATACTCTTCGTATATTATCCTCAATGGTTTTTTGCGAGCAAAGGAAATTGGATGCAAATATTAGCTCATTGGTTATCTAATGTTTAACTAATACCAAGCAGTATTATGCGGTCAAATCATAATACAGAAAGACAACTTATATTAGAAAATGAACCTAAACATATCCTTATTCTAATGGGAAATGGGCATACAGATTGAAAGACTAATATGATGTCTATCAACTTCAATTGGAGAAATGATTTGTCTTGAGCGTCGAAGTGGATGACTCCTAGAAGATAGAAACAAAAATGTGACCGACTGGATTGATAATACACCAGACATGACCCAAGTAGAATAGATCTTGAATTCATTTATAGATTTATTCACTTGTGACGTTCATAGTGTGGCATAACTTAATCCTGAATGAATGGTGGACTATGTTTGCATGACTCGTATACTATGATGTAACTAAAACCTTGAATTCAAATAGATAAGGAACTAAAAATTGGTAGGATGGGTATAGAACTCATGCAGTATGTAGTATCATTCACAAAAGTGGAATTAGTTGCATATAACATTGGCAATAAAAACCTGATGCTTACACAACTTATGAATGAGATACAATCCTATGAGTTGATGTTGAACGATGGTCAATCAGTCCGAACAGCAAAAGTGAATATAGTCGTCACTTCTTCCTCAAAACGGAAGGGAAAGCATGTTAAAAAAGGCAAGGCTAAGGTCTCTGGCACACCACAAATGGAAAGGAAGAGAACCAGAAAGTCTAAAGACTTATCTAAGCGTAAATGCTTCTTTTGCATCAAAAAGGAGCACTTCAAGGCAAACTATAAATAGTGGAAGGAATCCCTAGCTACCAACGGCATAGGTATGGAACTCGTGATGATAAAAGCTTGTTTAGTGGAAGATTCAATAAACCATTGGGTCATTGATTTGGAAGCCACTAATCATGTTTGTGTTTCTCTACAGGGATTTGAGGAGTCGAAACATCTTAGAGATAAGAGAATATCGTTGCGGACCGGGAACGGGACAAGTGTGGCAGCTGAAGCAGTAGGAGATGTACATCTTTATTTTGATAATTTTAGGAATATTATTTTAAAAGACATTTTCTATGTACCAATTTTCTAAAGAAACTTAATTTTCGTTGCATGTTTATTTAAAGACGGCTTGACCATGACTTTTCATAATGGAATTGCAACATTTATAAATCACAATCTTATCTGTAATAGATGGATGTCAAATAATCTCTATTTTATCAAACTAAATATGTACACATTTCTTGAGACTAAAATATCGAATAAATTACTTAAAACTTCTTTCTAATGAGGCATACCTTTGGCATTTGAAACTTGGTCTTATTGAGCGATAAAGAATCACTAGACTTGTGAAAGATGACATCTTAAGTTCACTTGAAGAATTTGATCTTTCATAATGTGAATATTTCTTAGAAGTTAAGATGACTAAGCGATCTTTTAATGCAAAAGGAACAAGGGCCGAAAAACCCCTAAAACTTGTGCACACTGACGTATGTGGACTCATGAGCGTTAGTGCAAATAGTGGTTGCGGGTATTATGTAACCTTTATTTATGACTATTCCAGATATTGGTATGTATACCTGATACACCACAAGAGTGAAACTTTTGATAAATTCAAAGATTTTCATGCGAAAGTGGAGAAACAACTAGGTTTACCTATAAAGGCACTTCTCTGATCGAGGTTGGGAATATTTATCTGATGAGTTCTTAGGGTACCTCATAGAGAATGAGATTCTATCCTAATTAACCAAGTCGGGCACTCCACAATAGAATGGCATGGAAGAGAGAAGAATTTGAACGTTATTAGACAAGGTACGTTCGATGTTAAGTTATTCAAAACTATCAATCTCTTTTTAGGGATACGCTATACAAACGGTTTGAAATATTCTGAATATGTGCCAACCAAAAGCCCCATACAAATTGTATAATGGTAGGAAGCCGAATCGTAACCATTTTAGGATTTGGGGATGTCCGGCCCACGTATTCGATAAATATGTGAGGATGTAGCGCCCTCAACCCAACCTGATTCACCGGGTCTGAATCTCGGGTATTACTAAATGACACAAAACATTTAAACAAATTTGTAATTTCTCATTTATTTAAAACATGTTGTTTGCAATTTCAAAAGAAAAACCTAGCATTTGGAAATTTAAAATAAAATATATGGAAAATAACTTTTTATATCAGTTTTGAAATAGATCTTTACAAGCTAGAAATCATTTTAAGACAGACTTAAACGACGTATTCAGGACCATGCCACAAATCAACTATATGCATAATAGCCCACTCTGCCACCAACTTGGCGTACTCCTGGTGTTGTCCCTCTAGGTGAAGCATGTTCTCATCATACCTAAAAAGCAATAACAAATCTTGTAAGTACAAGATTTCTTAGTGAACCCACTATCACCATACCTTTATGGATACTTTGAAATCTTGTATGAATTGCTATAAGTCAACTATATTCTACATCATTTACTTCAGCTAATACCAACACAGTGTTATCAGTCCTTTATACGCTAATTATCATGTCCTTATCATACTTAATCTTCCATATCTTGTTAACTGAAGCATGTTTCCAATCATTCACAGATCTTTTCTCTCATAATACTTACTTAATAGAACGTATCCTTAAAAAGCACTTCCAACAATCCATACCTTAACTTATACTCTTATTTCAAACAATTGTTCACTATCATTATCTTAGGCGGATACTTACATAGAATTTCATACTATTGGTTCACACTCAAATAAACCCTGATTTAGTTCTGTAAAAATATTCATACTGATAATTTACTATGTATAACATCCAAATGAAATCCACATCATGCTATATCGAATCTCATAATTCAAAATAGCATTAACTCATATTCAAAATAATTTTAGAAGAAGATGCAATCCCACTTACTTTTTATATTAAGATTTCATTGTGATGGATATCCTTATCAACATACATATACATATTTCTTTCTCACGAACCCTTATGACTTTATTCAACTCTTATCTTAGAGCATATCAATACCTTATCCTAGTCACACTTATTACTGAACTACTAGAATTTATTCATACCTTACCATAGAGATAAACATTCAAATCCATAGCTTACCAGATATTCCAGACAGTTCACGCCACATATATCTAACAGAACACACCACACAGGCAATCATATAGAGTGCGCCACTAAATCGTTCCATTCAGAATTTGCCACAAAGGCATCCCTTTCAGAGTTTGCCACTAAGGCATTCTTTTTAGAGTTCGCCACTGAGGCATTCCTTTCAAAGTTTTTCACTAAGGTTATTCTTTCAAAGTTTGCCAGAAAGGTTATCCTTTTAGAGTTTTCCACAAAGGCTATCCTTCCAGAGTTCGCTAAAAAGACTATTCTTTCAGATTTTCCACAAAGACTATTCTTTCAGAGTTCGCCACAAAGGCTATTCTTTGATGTTGTGTTTATGATATAGATTCGTCCTGGGACACACAAAGAACCTTATTGGGTAATCCCCATTCCTTAGTTATTTTTCAGAGGGTGTCACAGCCATGGACTTTTCTTTCAAAGTTCGTGTTTTTGGTCCTAACAAACTCCAATAGAATACCACAATGGTCAACAGACACACTCTTTTGACAGACTCTTCATGCATTGTCACAATCTAAGTTCAACATTTTACTTCACTAATATACACCTAATCAGAACACACATCTCATAGCATGCATTTTTAACAGATACATACTGAACCAAATTTCAATGTTTCAATACTCGTACACCAATAATCACATACTTGAAATTATCAAATTCACTACCCATATACATATTATACTTTTCATAGTTTTAGATTCATAATTCAATAAATTTCCTAAAGTATCTCTCGACATGAATAGTATACATGTAGAGTCAACATAGAACTCACCTAATTCTCACTAATGGCATATAAAAACTCTAGATCCGGATATTCAACTTGAACCAGCAGCAACCACTACATTTAAAATATAAGAGCATCATTAAGACTCACTCGTATACAATTTACCATCAATTTAAGCACTGACAACTCCCATGCAAAGCCTTCTATTTACATCTTAATGTTCATGCACCTCTTACAGACTTACTCTTTCAGAATTTAACATACAGAACAGTAATAGTTACCTTAAAAGGGAATAACCACTGATCATGACATAACCTTAGCTTTTAGATTATCAATAAAGAGATACATTCAGACTTAAGGAAGGCATCTGTAAATTCCACTAAGGAAGAGGAAGAAGAACCCTTTTCATAATACATTTTCACATATAAATATGACTCATCTTACTTAGTGGAATTTAACAAGTGTCATACGTATCAAAACTTGTCTGTTATTAACCTACAATTTTCAAGAAAAATATAAATAAGCTCTCTTCATCAAATTTATCAGGCTAAACTATAAAGTTGATTTCTAAGCAAATTACTTAAAGTCTAACTAACACAATATATCATACGAACTAGATGTACTATACTTTTGGCGAATGCTCATCTCATATTTCCCTTTTATCTATTAATACAAACATCTCCTTAATATACCAAAATATTCTGAAATCAAGTTCTTACTAACTCAAGTGGCGGTTATTATACACCCACACGTAAATGCCAAAATGATCATTTGGATGGATAACAACACGCTAAACAGACTGTTTATTGCTATATGCCCAAAAATTTAGATCTACCAGAATTAGGGTGTTACAAAAGAAGTTAGACTCACAGACAAAATTGTACATGTTTGTAGGATATCTAAAGGGAACAAAGGGTGGTTTGTTTTATAACCCGAAAGAGCAAACTATTATTGTCTCAACTCATGCTACTTTCCTTGAAGAAAATTACATGAATGACTTCAAACCTCGAAGTAAAGAGGTACTCAATGAGCTTTCATGAAATATACAAAACCCTACAGAAATGGTTCCAAAACTAACTCCTAATAGTATAGGTACAAAAGATAAGCAGCATAGGGAGCCTCGTCGTTATGGAAAGGTCTCTCATAGGCCTGATTTCTTCCAATTTGGCGAAAGTGTTTTTAAAACTGAGTATGCCGAACAGGAAGATGATGACCCACTCACATATGATAAAGCAATTCAAAGTGTTGATCCCAAGCTCTGGGAAATAGTTATGAAAGCTGAGATAGACTCTATGTATTCCAACTCAGTGTAGGAACTTGTAGACTTACCGGAAGTAATAAAACTCATAAGGTGTAACTAGATCTACAAGAGGAAAAGAAATACGGATGAAACTTATAAGGCCAGAATTGTAACAAAAGGTTAAACTCAATAAGAAGACATCTATTATGGAGAAACCTTCTCTTCGATTGTCAAGCTCAAGTCAATTCGCATATTACTATCCATTGTGGTAGCTCTCGATTACGAGATCTAGAAAATAGATGTCAAGACAGCGTTTTTGAATAGCTATCTTGAAAAGAGCATCTACATGATGCAATCCACTGAATATATAGCCAAAGGAAACGAGTATAAAGTTTCAAACTAATTAGATCCATATATGGGCTTAAGCAAGTGCCCTACTCATGAAATCAAAGATTCGTTCAAGCGATCAAGACTTTTGAATTTGAGCAAAACGTAGATGAACCTTATGTTTATAAATATTTAGAGGATGGAAAGGTGGTCTTTCTCGTTCTATAAGTCGATGATATTCTACTCATTGGGAATGATTTCCGGACATTATCATCAGTTAAATTGTGGTTAACCCAACAGTTTAGCATGAAAAACTTGGGAAAAGAGAATTTTGTTTTAGGTATTTGAATCCTGATGGATCGAAAAAATAAAGTGCCAGCATTGTCTCAAGCTTCATACGTAGACAAGATATTGGAGCGTTATGCAATGACTGATTCAAAGAAAGAAAATCAACCCTCCATATCCAGATTTCATCTTTCTCTAGAGGATTGCCCTAAGACAGCATAAGAAAGAGATAACATGATAAAGGTTTATGCTTCGATAGTAGGAAGTCTCATATATGCTATGTTATATTATATTATGCATACACTCAGATATATGTTATGCAGTAGGGTTGGCAAGTCGATATCAGGAGAATCTAGGACTAACGCACTGACAAGTAGTTAAGCATATACTCAAGTACTAACAGAGAACGAAAGATTATATGCTTGTGTATTCCAAATAAGACCTTACTCTTATTGAATATATTGATTCTGACTTCCAAACATGTCGAGATTTGAGGAAATCCGTCATTGGGCTATATTTTTGTCCTAGACGAAGGGTCCATTTTGTGGAGCAGCGTAAAACAAACTTGTACTTCTTACTCCAATATGAAAGCCAAATATTTGGCTGCTTCTGAAGCTACCAAAGAATCAATATGGCTTCAAATTTTCCTCACGGATCTTGAAGTCATTCTTGGTATAGAAAAAGCTATCACACTGTACTGTGACAACAGTGCAAAAATAGTTAATACCAAGGAGACGAGAAACCTCATAAGGACAAAACAAATTAAAGGAGATAGGAGTGTATGACAGAATAGTGGATGAAGTCAAAAATCAATTTGGAGGACAAACCTTGGGGATTTGTTTAGCCAAGACTCTTATAGCTAGAAAGCTCTCTGGGAAACATATGGAGGGCATAGTAATGCGAAACATGACTCATCTACTTCACTAGGGCAAGTGGGAGACTGTTGGATCTGGTGCCCTAAATGTAGTATTTTCGTCTAAGAACAATTGTAACTTTTTCGAATTGATTGGTTAATAAAACAAATTCATTGGTTACGTTAATATACTTTGTATAATTATCCTCACATGGTTTTTTCACGCAAGCAAAATGGAAGCAAATGTTGCTCACTAGTGGTCTAAATGTTTAACTAATATCAAGCAGTACTATGTGGTTGGATCGTACTATAGAAAGGCAACTTGTATTAGTAGACAAACTTAAAAATGTCCTTAGCCTAATCAAAAATGAGCAAATCGATTAAAAGACTAATATGTTGTCTATCAAATCCAATTGGGAAGATGCCTTGTCTTGGGCATCGAAATGAATGACTCCCAAAAGATAGAGACATAGATGTGATTGAATGGACTGATAGTACATCAGACAGGACCCAAGCAGAATAGATCCTGAATCTATTTATGGATTTATTCACTTGTGACGTTCATAGTGTGACATACCTAAATCCTGAGTGGATAACTGACTATATATGTGTGACTCGTACACTTTGATGTAAGTAAAAGCCTGAATTCAAATAGATAAGAAACCGAAAGTTGGTGCATTGGGTGTACGATTTTTGTAGTATGTAGCTTCATTCACAACAATGGAATTCATAGCCCAAAATAGAGGTAAATGATATCCTCTTATTGGTATTACAGGGTTGATGGAAAGTAAACGTGGCCACGGGTTGTCCGTCTTGGTGATGATTACTTAATCACTATTTGATAGTGATTGATTTTTTCATTAAGGAAAATGTAATGGTTACCATGAGATAAAATAGGATCATATAAGGAGAACGGATATTATCCCAAATAGATCAAGGAATCCTATGAGGGTAACACACTTATGATAATGTTATTGGTGTTAGGAAATGTGATCATATTATAGTAAACATGCAACTATTTTCTATTTATTTGAACGATGAATAAATAAAAAAGTTAATTTCACATTTCACTATTATGTCTTTTGTATTTATGTCTTTTATATTTTTCATGCATAGCAAAATTTTGATAATCAAATATTAGCTCATTGATTGTCTAAGTTCAAACTGAAGATAAGTGGCATTGTAAGAACATTTACATTGTCAGAAAGGCAACTTACTTCAGTAGATAATCTAAATAAGTTTGAAATCCCGTAACAGAATCTAAGTGAGCATTTGATTCAAATACTAAGAAGGATTATTATACCGTCTACAATTCCAATTGGGGAGATGGCTAGTCTTGGCTATCGGAGCAGTTAACTCCACGAGTACAGACATAGATGTATTCATTGGTAGAATGATACATTAGACTGGACCTAAGAAGAATTAATTCGGAATCCATTTATGAATTAATTCACTTGTGACGTCCATGACGTGATTTACCAAAATCCTGAGTTAGTCATTGACCACGTTTATGCAACTCATGTGTTTTGATATAAGTGGAGGCTTATACTCTAAAGATAATCGAGTCCATAGTTTGTATGTTGGGTACATGACTTGTGTAAGTCATAGCTTTACTAGCAACAGTGGAATTCATAACTCAATTAAAGAGTTAATAATATCCTCTCATTGGTATTGTGTCGACTGATAAATATGGAACATGGCCACGGGTTGCTAGTTCTTGAACGAGCAATTTATCACAATCATTTGTTGACAATGATCATATTAATCATTAAGAAGGCACATGCTGACAATGAGATAAAATAGGATTGTATTAAGTGAACGGATTTAACTCAAAAGAATCAAGGATATCAACAAAGTAGTTGGATGAATTGTTTTCGTAAATAGTATACAATAAGGGGTTTTCAATCATGGTACTTCTTGTGGACTAACTCCATGAGTAATTGTGAATTATCGGAATGATGCTTCTATACAAAATTGCAATCACTAGAGCCTAATTGTATATGTCCGATTGGTCCCTGCACTAGCTCAATAAAAGCTCGATCAGACTGCACTTGAATCAGAAGAAAATTCTACAACTTTGGGAATAATTTAATTGAGTCGATTTATTCGATGTGGAACTAAATTAAGTGGTCGTAAGAATTGTTCAACTAGAGAATTTCATTAAATAATTTTGTTGAAAATTTAATTTGGAAAATCTAAGTAATTTTTGAAAAATTAACTTTGATTAAGTAAAATTAAATAAATCAAAACAATTAAAATTAATATGATATTTTTAGAAGTTAACTTTCAAATCAGACAATTGGCGCAATGGGTAATTGAACTTGAAAATTGGGCCTAAGATCATAAATTGGGCCCAAAAGCCCAAAATCAAGAATAAGACCAAAAAATTGGTCTAACTGGGCCCAACATGTAAAACCGGGTTGACGGTCCAACTGGTGGCTACACCGAATAGGTCAGGTCATCATTGACCCGAACCAAACCGACAGCAATCGAATCAGCTCAGGGTGTCGTAAGGGTGTTGCACCTGTATCACCAAACATGACGGTGTCGGTGGTTGGGACGATGGTGTCCCGATGGCCGACGGCGATTGATCATTGGTGGTTGAGCAGTGGAAGAGTTACACTCCTACTTGGACACTACTAGAGAATTTGATTTTAGATTAATTATTCCAAAAATAATATTATTTTAATAGTTTAATATTAAACTTAATTTAATACCTATCTTTATAGTATTTTATTAATTTAATATTAAAGTGATTTTCTTAATATTAAATTTAATTTAATGTTTATCTTGTAGATAAACATTCTATTATTTTAATAAGATTTAATATTAAATTTAATCTAATATTTATCTTAATAAATATTATATTAATTTAATATTAAAGTGATTAAGTTTAATCATAGTTAAACTCTATAAACTCTCCTATATAAAGAGAGTCTTAGGTTATTATTTATACATACTTGAATTCAAGAGAAAGTTGTAGAGAGAATTCTCTAATGAGATTATTCCAGAAAATTTCTAAAATTATTTTTCTGATTTACAACTTGAAATTTTAGAGAAATTATAAAATTACCCCACTGGTAATTTTTGTAAAAAATTTATGATTCTAAGCGGGCCCACACTCGGCAGATGTGAGTTTGAGAATAGCGGAGAAGACTACTCGGTCGAAGCACTCATCCTAGACGAATCGAAAAGGTACAATTTTGATTAAGTGTTTATTACTTTAGATATCACAACCAAGATCTTGTTTTGGAAAATTTTTAAAACTCTGAATTTCCTAAATTTATTTTCTGTTGTGTTTTCCAAACTCGTTTTTCCTACAATTGGACGAGAGTTGAGCAGTTACTTTCGTAATGGTATGTCGTTGGGGAGAGAGCTCAGTCACGATACTATAGTGAAAAGACTTTGTGACTAAATGTGTTTATAATTAATAGGTGAAAAACCGAAACTAATTATAAATCATTTGAGCCTCAACTACATATGTCTAACCAATCCCTCCGCTAGCTCATTAAAACCATAAATGAATTGCGTGTTTGAATAGAAATGAACGGAATGAATAGGAAAAAAAATGGGAAACATTCATGAATGATTATGGTTTTCTCCAAAATGGAGAAATGGAATCATTTGAAAATGAATGTAGATTTCCAAAAATGGAAATGATAATGAAAATGAAATAATTCATTTGCAATCCTATATGTATTACTTAAAAATTATCGGAAGAATGATTTTATTTTTTGAACTGCTTTTGAAGCCCAAAATGAACATATGATAAATAGGAAAACTAAATATTGAACATATTTTTTGAAATGTTGAACATATTTTGTCATAGTGAACATGTTGAGTTGTGAAATATTAAAAATATTTTTTAAAAATTTTACCAGGGGTGAAATCATCAAAATTTTACTAGGATAAAATAAGGATGAGAAATTTTTTTTATATATAAATATTAAAGTTTATTTTGAGAAATAGAAAAACTAAATCGGGTTGGATCAAATTACAAAGTACTCGGTCAAAAAAGCCCAGGAAATACTCATAATTAGACCCGATGTGAGAGAGGCCCAAAAACCCCTCATGAACGTGAAGGGGGTGGCAACCCTAGTAGGAATACTAAGGTGTATCATTCACCCTAGTCCTATTCTAAGTAAGATGTTGCTTTTCTATTTGAAATAAACCACAACTCAATAAGGGTTCTACCTTCTATTCCTATAAATAGATGAATCCAATAGAGCTATTAACACAACTTTAAGAGATTATTATTCTGCTGAAAAATAAAAAAATTATTCTCAACTATTACATATATCTTTCTAAATAAAAATTATATCAGTTTATACTAAGAAGAGAGAATTTTTATTTCCACCCAAAAAAGAGAGAACTTTTTCTAGTTCTGTGTTTCGATTCAATTGATTCGAGCCTACACTCGAAGCAGTTCATGGTACGAGAATAGTAGAGAGATCATTTTGTTGAAAGTCGAGAACAATGAACATCCACTAAGCCAAAAACACAGGTACAAATTCAGTTAAGATTTATTGTTATAAATGTCACAAGTCAGGTTGATTTTCAAATTTTTAATTTTCTACTGTGCAAGAAAACCGTTTTCAAACTGGGATTTTTCTAACATTTGGGCTTTCTACATAGCCCAATGTTTGGGACCAAATCAAAAGTTGGCGGAGGCATTTCCCATGTCTACACATCCCAAAAGGTTGGGAACTCGTTTCCCCAAATATGCAATGTCAGTTCAATGTGTACACCTCATCGATATATTATTCGACATAGATCGAGGCGTCAGCACAAGCTACAATGACATGTGCACACGAATACCATAATGTTTGGAACCTCCCGCAATCACATAGCCTATTTCAGATATCAGCTCCATAGGACCTAGACGGGATACCCGATCGACAACTGACGAACTCCGTCAACTCAAAAGTTTCCAATTTCAAGAATATAACTCTATGTGTATCAACCTCGCTCTCTGAGTGTTGACCTTCATCGACTTTCTAACCTCATCCACATACACGTATCCCGCCTCTATTTGATTTACTTATTTTAGCCTCATTCTTCAAATCAAGGTTGTCGGCTTATAGAATGTAACTGAGAAAATAGATGCAATTGGGAAGTGTCGTGTATGCTTTAAGATGGAGTTAACGACCACTACAAGGTTGGTAGTCATATGATCATATCGAGATTCTTCATCGAAACTTTGATTCCATTACCATGACTCCATACTCCCAAACCACTCTTGTAATATACGGTTCGTTTCATCGTTCATATCAGCCTGAAGCCTCACCAGCCTCTATCTAAAACAGTGTTGTTCTTACTCGTACCCTGCGTATGTATTCCGTTAAGTCATGTTATGTTTTGTTACACAGTTTGTAAATATATTAAAAAATAAAACCGGTAATTACCTATGTTCACGACTTGTTTGCGTCAATCCACATTCTTGAAGTCCCTATGTAAGTTCACTATAGTGTGGCAGATGCAGTGGACGGATATCCACAGAACAATAGAACGCCTAATCGTAGCAACTAGCCCCTTTGGTTTATTGAAAATGATGCAAATGGTGTCTTGTCTAACAACATACCTCCACAAGTTCATTAGAAAAAATTGTCATGATTCCATGTTCTCCGACTCCACGATGGCAAACGCTATAAGTAGCACGTTTCGGTTCCTGTCTTATGCAACTGCAATAAGGAGGATCTGCGTATATTTCTCATCCATCCTATCAACCTGCACAAGCAGCTTGCAGTGGGGAAAGACTCGAACGCATTGATTGAATGTCCAAAACATCCAATAAAAAATGCTTCTCCGTAGTTGTAGTTGGTCATCCGAGCCGTAAGAAGGCAATCTGCAAGTCAACGACAGTCCTTGGCACGTATTCCTGCATAGCAGCTATCCACCTCTGAAGTTCATTGTACAATGCATCCCAATCTTCGTACAACTGTTTCATGGCCATCTGTTTAACCAACCATGCCTTTCGATATGACACTCAATACTAGAACTGTCCATGCATTTCGGCAATTAGCACCGATACAAGAATGGTGGGCATATCTTTAATCAGTGGCATGATGCAATTGCAGATAATTTCCTTTACTGCAAGAATATGAATGACTCGCTATTCACTCGCGGTTTTTGGGTCATAATCATAAGATTATATAGGAGAGATGGCCGAGTGGTTCAAGGCGTAGCATTGGAACTGCTATGTAGGCTTTTGTTTACCGAGGGTTCGAATCCCTCTCTTTCCGTACCCCTATCTTAACCTAATTCACCAACGTTACCGACCTCAATGTAAAAAATAACAATGGAAAGGTCAATTTTCAATTTCCGATCTTTCTATTTGACCCAGTTCATATCTTTGTTTCGTGTGTTCCCGGGAGGAATTCGATCTCTTCAATCTCGGGGTACCGCATCCTCATTTCAAAGGTTATTTTGATCATCCCTATTTTGTGGTGATAAAGAAGACATGCAGATTGAAAGTATTGATCTAAACAGACATCAAATGAACAGCTCTATGAGGCCAAATTCCGAGTAAAAAGTTTTTTATAAGTAACGAGAAGCTCTCAAGAGTTTCGATCATCAACAACGGAAAAGTCGTAGCGCGTTTAGCACTCAGTGCCAGCAAGACCTTGCATGCGTGGAGCTGTAAAATGGTCAGACACTGACATCGATTCCTGAGGAATTGGTCAGGAAGAACAAACAGGTGAAATATAAGTTACATGGGTTGAGCTTTCAGTAAGCCCTTATTTCTCGGCTCACTAGACGGGGAATATGCGTACAGTAGAAAAAGCTTGAAGCAACTAGCAATGCTACCATCAATCAAGGAGAGTTTTACCAACCCTGCCATCCTAGAGCGTTAGCGTACAAGAAGGGCATTTATCAATTGAGTTAGTCACACATTTTTTCTCAGATGTAGAAGTTTTATTCCGATAGATTTGGTGTTTAGTTGGCTGCACTCTAGGTCTCACCTAAGATCCGCAGTCTACCCGAGGCTATCGTTAACTGGGGCACGAGAGAACCAATGGTCAGTACCTCTTGACATTGTCTCTACGTCTTCATCGTCTAAAAATTCCATCTTGATAAATTTGATAGGATTTGACAAAATACAAAATTTGGAGAATAATTTCAACATCCTCCTCTCACAACGTCGAGCAATTTTACACTTATCTTTTTTTTCATATCATCGTCAAACACATTCTTTTTGAACCTTATTCCTATTTTTTGGCAAGTTTCAAATATACAACCCACAATTGTTTCTAAAATTACATCTTCGAAATGAATAGGTACAAATAATTAGTTATCCATATTTTCTCTCTGAAACTGCTAAAAAAACCTTCTCAAAAAAACTTTACAGAAAACAAAAACCTTCAAAACTTGATGATTTTTACCCAGGTTTGGGGTACATATAGTGGCCGATGGTGCCGCCTAATACGTCGACAGTACCAGTTAAAAAATATTTTTTAACTGTTAAAAAAATATTTTTTAACTATTAAGAAAATACCTAAAAAGGCTAAAAAGCCAAAAAAAACCAATACTTATGACAAATCAATCATGTCGAAAGCAATACCTATGACAAACCGATCACACTGGAGTCAGTATGACAAATCAATCATGTCGAAAGCAATACCTATGACAAACCGATCACACTGGAATCAACCCATCAGGCCACTGCTGTCAACGTGACCAATCAACCACAAGTACTAGTTCTTTTTCAACTTTTCAGTTTTCAATTTTTTTCAACCACTAAAAAATTTAATTTCTATACCGCTTGACACAATAACGACACCATTAAAAAAAATTTTACTCTTGTATACCCGAAGAAATATTAACATTTTTAAAAATTACATGCCTGTGCCGCCTAACACATTGACAGCACCAAAAAAAATTAAGTAATTATTTTGAAATAATTGGGGGGAAGTAAAATGGTTCCGTCAGTTGATCAGGCAACACTGGCTGGTTATTGTGCATTCTACCTATTTTCGTAAGTATTAACCTATCCTATTTCAATAATTCATTTAATTTTTTATATTATTAAGGCAAAAAAGCCTCTGCATTTCTTCCAAGGAAAAGTTTCAGTGAATAAATTTCAATGTGAGCATCTGCATTTCTTCCTAAGAAAATTGCAACCCTAGCATAACTGCTTCTTCCATAAGTAATGAAATTGAATATGCCTACATTGTTTTGCAACTAAATTCTTGAACTTATATGAGTCGACAATAAATGAATTACACTCAAAAATTGATGCAAGCAACTCAATTTGATAATCGACCGATCATTAAGTTAAGGTCAAGTCTCTACTCAGCTGAATCCATTAACAAACTGTTCTGCTCACTTAAAAGGTCGATGGACATCCGCGATGGTATTCGATGACGTTCAAGAATCCGGGAAGTGGCTATTCTGGCCGATTCATAGTTTAATGCAACTACCCTATCATCATCCAAATCAATCCTCAAGCTCTCTCTGCTACAATTTTCCACAAGTTGGCACAAGTGCTTCAAATTTTTTATTTCAATTCCGTTGACTTTCTTGACCTGTCCACCACAGTTTCTTTTTAACCTCTCAGAAAACAAATAACCACGCATACATCATACGCAAACGAATACGTAATTACATCGGCAGTTGGACATACACTGGTTTTCAAGTGCAGAAACATAATGGCATTAATGCAACCACCAAGTTAAACAGATCAATAAACAGATTTGATTCCATTTTCTCAAAGGAGTACCCAATGGCCAAATATATGAAGAAAACTTTAAAACCCTGGCATACCCATGTTTGACACACAACCTGACACACTTGAGTCCGATTAATATAAATGCAAGCAGACATCTGGTCTTGAGTTTCAAATCGTATTTGTCTGTCATCGGAATTGACTGAAAATGCAAATGAACTGATTTGAGGACTTTTTTTATGCAATCAAAGAGCGCTACAACTGAAGCCTAAGGATCATTCTCCTGTTCTCTTTTACTTTATTCAATGCTTTTTACTTCCTTGAAAATTGACATTTGAAAACAGATGTAACTCCTAATATCCTAGCCGCTCAATGTCATGAGTTATGGATGCCTACATCTAACACTCGTGCCCAAATCTAACATAGAGGTTGACTATTTTGCCTTTTATTGTCCTATTCCTATTCATATGATGAATGGCATTTTGTGACAGAAAATCTGTAACCTAGTTGCTCCTCTATCTCCTCGAAACAAATTTGTAACATTTCATGATGAATAGAAACGTTCATATGATGAATGGCTCCTCGAGCTAGTTGGTTGGTTTTGTTAACAGCCTGTAAATAACTGGTTTTAAGG
The DNA here is from genome assembly GCF_025698545.1 of Gossypium raimondii. NCBI lineage: Eukaryota > Viridiplantae > Streptophyta > Magnoliopsida > Malvales > Malvaceae > Gossypium > Gossypium raimondii. Next base: position 27,315,232 of record NC_068576.1, on the reverse strand, counting down.
GATTTGTAAATAGCTAATTTTAGGTATTTAGAGAGATTTTATTTTCTTTCCTTTCTAGGCAGTGTATAACTTTTATAAATTCTGACTTTGAGCTGAATGCAAGATGTACAATTCTCTCCTGACATTTCTACTTTCATAACTGGTTTATTGGATGTAGAAAACAGCTATAGAAACAAAGATGATCCAACCAAAGGAAAATAAGAAAGTACCTGTAATTCAGCAAGACGCTCATAGCCTGCGTTGATATCATCCATCAAAACCTGAACCATATAACAGTTTGTCATGAAGGTGAACGGACATAGAAAATCCTTTGGTTTAGTATTTAAAGTTGTATATGAGAGGTTAAACACTTGATACATGCCATTAGGCAAAGTTTTAGAAATTCATCAATTAATATGGTAAATAAAAGGGCAAATGGCATAATTCTACACCACCGGTGGAGTTAAAAAGCTGTACTAGTCGTATATAAAATAATAAAATTCCTTAAACCCTAGTGATTCAATTAAATTTCCCCCTTTTTGGGGTATAGGAGTGTAGGAGAGAGCCGCAAAGAAAGTAGTCCAAATTTCAACGATAGGACAATTATCTCATAAATCACTGATGGAGTTTCTGAACTTCAAGAATGAGGAGAGGATTCCATGGTTGCAGTAGTTCTAGCTCTAAATTAGAAGCACAAGGAACCATCTATCTAAAGGAGGTATGGAACCCCACCCCCCCGGTACAATGCAGTTGAAAGAGTTGCCACATAACCCTTTCAGGTATGTTTAAAAATAAATATAATATAATAAAAGTACACATGTTAATTCTTTAATACCACTTACGGAGTACAACAAGGAAACTGTCTGTGCATAGAAAACGAACTTGAATAATCTATTCCAAAAATAATAAGAAAACGAGAACAGTAGCATCCAAGATTTGATAGTTAAAATCATTAGCCAAACCAAAGCTTCTATCTATATCGATTCATCTAGGACCTAAATTTTACTTGGTCTTTCTTGTAACTGAAATTGACAAACTACAAAGTTTTCATCTCACAGAAACAATCATGCACTAATGATGTCAAAAAAGTCTTTAGTTCAAACCTGAGACAAGATTACAAGTTGTTCCCCAGCTCTTTTAGGCAGCTCCCTTAGAGCACGTTCGCAGAGCCGACGAGGTGAAGTATTATACCAGTCTTCCCCATACTCGTGTAGGTATGGCTGGGTTAGTGGAACAAAAACCAGACCAGCAAAAATATAATAACTAGGAAGTTTATCAAATTGATGAACTGGAACCAGCGGCTGCAACTGTAAGATCAATGAAAACTAATAAACTAATGATTCAAAATCAAGGTTAATTTCACCACTAACCAAACAATGCACTGACATAAGTAGTTATATTATTAATAATTTCAGCAGTCAGAAAACATGTGTAATAAGACCAATTGAAGCATTAAAAATACTATAAGATTCTGCACTGGAAAAAGTAAACCAAAAATTGTCAAAAGGCAGCAAGAATCTACAAGCACCTTAAAGTTGAGTAATTGAAAGCCTGTGCTTACAAGAAACCTTTTTTAGCACAAGAATCAGAATCAATTTAAGCATTCACCTCAGGCAATGGATACAGACACCTTACTTCCTATACATGGTTCATGAGCAGCTGTTTGATCCTTCGTTCAATAGGATATGTATTTACATTTCGGTTTTAGGTGTACTGACGAGAAAACAAATTGTAGCAGACAAATTTCTGTCTTTTTTTTAATTGCAGCAGTTATGTGGAGGAACATGATGGCTTCCCAATCTTCTTGGTTGTAAAAACTATATATGGCCATTGCTATCTGGTCTTCTAGCAAGGGATTTATCACCGTCTTCAATATGTCTCAGGACTCTAGCCAATTCCTACTAAAACATTGATTAGAGATACAAAGACAATTATCTATTTTACCTTGCCCGATGGCAAAGACTTCCTTCTTAATTTATGGTGGGAATTACATGAGTATTCCTCATTTCATTGAAGCAGAGGATATGCTAGAGTGTTTCACTTCAGTTAACTTCTAATTAGGGCTCAATTAACAGCTACAATATATGTTTTCCAGGCAAATAATTAGCCTATAACTATGATGGGGATGGCTGATTATTGGGAGTTTGAAAATTAAAATCTCTACAAAACAAAGTTCAATATGATTTTTTATTCATCCATAGTGTCTTCTATTCTATTCCTCATCCTTTATCTACTCTTCTTTACTGGACTCTCTTATAAAAAGACAAGTTTCATTTTAATAGCCAAGTTTTGGCTATCAGCCCAAAGCATCCTAATTCTTCAATAATAGGAGCATAATGATACTATCCCTTCTAAAATTAACTCTCAGAGTTAATTTAATTCCTACATAAACACGCCTTTACTTGCAAATCCCCACTCATCTTCACCATGCTGGTGAACACAACACCTATTTATTCCAACAATTAAATTATCAGTTTAAATCATAAAAACTGGTCTAGAAGTTTAAATTTTTGCTTAAAACTCCACTATCAAATTCTGCTTCATCAATTAATCTATTTCCTTTCTTTTAAAGGGAGAGAATGTTGTTTTCTATTCAAAATGAGAATGAAGAAGAAAAATGTTAATCAGGCACAGATTGTACCTAAAAGAACCGCAAAATATAATCAAATTTAATAAATCATTACAGGAGGCATATATGAAGAATTCGGGCTCTTCATGGTTTCCTTAAAACTTTCATTAACCCAGGTTAACAAGGTTTATGCAAATTGAGGATATTACTATATTTAATAAACCTTTAAAAGAATTACTCACAGGTTGAAGGGTGATGGTGAATGCATGCTCTTGACCATTTCTCAGGACTTTGACTAGTGCAGTTTCATTGGGTTTCTTCATAGACACCAAATGATCAAATGTTATCCGTTCCCTGTTCCGGAAAGGAACTGCAATGCATGTAAATTCCACTCCAAATTAAGTACAGCAGAAAATTATGAATACCAATAAAGTTACCACTTACTAGTATATTATCCAAAAGAAAAACATTAGGGAAATTCTATCCTCGAGCATCTCACTTTCAAGAAACCAAAACAAAATTAAAAACAAAAAATAGAAATTCCCCTTATAGTGACAATGGTAGGTGCCTTATTTGAAGAGACTGAGGATAAATGTAATCATGTTACCAGAACAAAAATAAGTACCATGAGAAAAAGGTCTAAATGTTATCTTAGAAAGGGTCGGAAAATTTTATTAAGAAAATGCAATTGGCATGATTGCAAAATGTTTATTGGCAAAATGTTGAATCTCATTTGAAATTAAGATGAAAAAAAATTGAGTGAACAGTTATAATTCAAGTACCGGTTCCATCATTTGCTATAGGCACACCATCAAATTCAAGGATGATATCATCCTTTTTTAGGACTCCATACGCATCAGACAAAGGATTAATTTTGCTCACAAGTACACCGGTCATATGAGGTTGCATTTTGAAGTGGTTACGAAGTTGAACATTTTCTGTAGGTTGACATGAGAGACCCATAGAGCAGAATCCCATGTATTTTCCACTTTCCTCTATACCAGCTATAAAATGCTTTATAACAGGAACAGGAATTATATAGCTGCATATCATGAAAAGAAAAAAATAAAAAAAGATTGAAATATATACTTAGCCAGAAGGAATAATCTTATGCTTTTGAACTAACAAGAAGTTACTTTAAGTTTTAATAATGTTCAGTCTGGACATGTCCAGCTTAGCTTTCAACTTTTTTTTATGCAAGTTGTTATAGTTTCAGATAATATAAACTAAATAACACAATTCTCAATCCTAGACTATATCATATTTCCTTAAACATCCCAATATGGTCTTTGGTTCTCAAGGCACTGTTCTGAACATAATATCCATTAAAAGCTTCCTTCTAACAAATATGGCCAAAATGTCTAGCATTTAATAAACCTTAAATGGTTTTTTTTAATAGAAAGAAACAAAAAGATGCATTCTTCTTCTGATATTCCTTTTTTCTTTTTGCTGGTGCTTGTGTTCATCCACAATTAAGATCTAAAAATGCATGGTGCATGTCGAGGTACTAGATTTTTAATAGTGGGTAGACTCATATAGTGAAGGAATAAACAAACAAGCAGGCACTATTTAAATTACAAACCGCACATGTGAAATGGTACATCGTTTAGCATTACATCAGGTTTAACAAATGATACTCAAGATAGCATTACATCAGGTTTAATAAATGATACTCAAGATAGCTATCAATGCTATTTGAGGGAAAATGGGGCAACAACAAAGAGAATGCAATACTGAAACCCCACTAAATATAGTGGAAATTCGTAGAAACCCCAAGTAAAAAAACATTTTATCACCATAAGAATCAATGATCAAAAATAGATAACCTGAAACCAAAATGATGTTTATGAAGGAAACAAACTCACAACTCACCCAATATTCTCTGCACCTGAAAGGTTTTGGAAAGCTACACCAGCAACTTTGTTCCCCATAATTGCGGGGCCCCCACTATTCCCAGGGTTTATAGCTGCATCTATCTGTATTGCCATCAGCTGGGTAGCACCATGTACATACTGTGTAGGTTCAACTCTAGAAACAACCCCTTTAGTAACAGAAATGTTGTCACCTCCTGCATCCAGGCAAGGGCAATATGACATGTAAAAACTAAAACACAAACTAATTCTTAAAAGAAAGTTCAACATCCCATCGTTTGCTGTTATTGATGCCTTTGTGGGCAAGCACTATGTCAGACACAAGAAATCGGCAGCAGAATAAGGGGTTTGAATCTGACTTAATTCTAATTGTGATTCTTATTTCGTGGGATTGAATTCTGATTTTATTTCCTACAATTTCCATACTAGTATGCTATCAAATTAGGGCTTTGCATCTATTGTATATAATATATTAGTAGAGATATATTTAGATATTATTATATATAGATTTTATTTACTTTGATTTGTTTCCTTAATTTAACTCTCGTAGCTTTGTATAAATAGGATACCCTAGTGTCACGGGCTGCAATTCAAAGCCCGTGACAATCAGACCAAATGAATTCCATGGAGGTCTATCGTTTAGATGAAAATCATTTGACCCACGAAAGTTGGCCCGATTCAAAGAGCTATTGAAGAAGCCTATTCATTTGAAGCCTGGGTAGCCCAATGATGCTAATATGGAATGATAGGCTACTTTAGTAAATATGGGAACTAATCTTAAAAGTTTGAGGAGAATAATAGCTTGTAAATCTCTTTATTTAAGGGACAGACTAATCTCGTCCATCGATATAACTTGATCTAGACCGCCGATTTTGAGGGAGCTCAACTATAAATAGAGAGTCTCATTGTTTCTTGTATTCTTTGAGAGAAAGTAATACAATTGAGAGCATTTACTCAAACACCTCTCGTGCATAGTTTTCTAGTTTTCTTTGGTTTTCTATTCTTTTATGACTTCTTTTGGCTAAGTTGCTTCCGCTATATAATTTGGTGTCATGAAGGAATTCTTTGTAAATCCTCAATTGTTTGATGGTTAGGCTAACTTAGCCGTGTTTGCATTGAAATGATCACTTAAGGCTGCACGGAACTCGAGACGAAAGTTCTAGCCCCATGACACTAGTATGTGAATAAATAGCTCTTTTTTCTTGTCTTACTGTTTCTTGACTCCTATTTTCATAACATGGTATCAGAGGAATTTTGGCTCGATTTACAAGTTTTCACCCTTCCACACGCGTCGGCACATGGGGGTGCATTGAGCACCGTCTGAAATTGAGTGTGAAGAAAAAGCTTTAGAGCCAAAATACATGCAAACAGCACTCCAAGTAATAACAATGTAATCAACATAAACCACTAATAAAATAATACCTCCCTCGAAGTGTTTATAAAACACTGTGTGATCACAATTACTCTTCTTCAACCCAAAGATTTTCTAAGTCGACATACCCTCTGACTATGACAAGTAATTCATACCTCTTTTCTACCTTCCAATCTCAAATGACCTTATCTAAAATTACTTCAGTCGATGAATCAACTTCTTGTGTTCTTAGGTCTAGAATTGTCTGACCTCATCCCTTCCCTTAAACTTAGTCTTAATGTTTGCCTAATATTTCATTTACTCTAATCTCTTTTAGTAAACATACAAGTGCCCTAAATTATTGTGTCTCATTTTTCCTAATCATTATCTTTTTCAAGATCTTACGACAAAGCAATTTATTGGTAGAGGTTATGAAGTTGAAGGTCTTTATGTTCTTGATACAAAGGTATCGAGATCCATTGCTTGTTCTAGCGTGTTAACTCCTTTAGTGATGCATTGTTTGTTGGGTCATCCTACCTTATAGTCTTTGAAGAAATTGTGTCCTTAATTTAAATGTTTAGCTTGTCAAACATCGTCATCCTTTAGTTTCTAAAGTTAGTAAACGAGCTAAGTCCCCTTTTGAGTTAGTTCATTCTAATGTTTGGGGTCCTTGTCCTATTTCTTCTATGGTTGGGTTTGGATTTTTTGTTGTTGAAATAAAAACTCAATTCGATTTTCCAATTCGTACATTACGAAGTAATGATGCAAAAGAAGATTTTTCTGATTTATTTAAAGATTATATGGTTAAAAATGGAATTCATCAATATTCATGTATTGGTACTCCTCAAAATGAGGCTACTGAACGTAAACATAGATGTCTTGAAGTTGATAGAGCTCTCCTTTTCAAATGAAAGTTCCAAAATGTTTTTGGGCAGATGTCTCCACAGCTTGTTTTTTAATAAATCATAAGCCCTCTTCATTTCTTAATGGTGATATTCTTTAAAATGTTCTCTTTCCATCTAAATTATTGTTTCCTATTGAACCTTAAGATATTTGAAAATACTTGTTTTGTTCATAATGTTCGTCCACGAGTAACAAAATTAGATCCAAAATCTCTTAAGCATGTCTTTCTTAGGTACTATTGTCTTCAAAAGGGTTATAGGTGTTATTCTGTAGATCTTAAACAGTATTTAGTGTCTAATGATGTCACTTTCCTTGAAAATTCTGCTTTTTTCTCATATGATTCTAATAGCTCACAAGAGGAAGATGACATTTTGGTGTGTACAGTCAATTAATTCTCCAAATGTAAATGCACTTGCTCCACCATCCAGTCGGCCACCTATAATTCATGTTTATTCACAATAAAAAAACTTCCAGAAACAAATCATCTACCAATCTCTTCGCCAGTGGACCCAACCTCTAGTTTTTCTAATCCAGGTCTTGACCTTCTATTTCCCTTTTTCAACTGGATTATTTGCTGATGATGCAACTTGGGAAGATGTTCTTCACTTCAAAACTGCCTTCCCTAATTCTAAGCTTGAGGACAAGCTTTTTCTCCAAGAAGGAAGTAAAGTTACTGACATGTGGCTTTGAATTTGATTTAATTCTAATTGTGATTCTAATTTTGTGGGACTTAATTTTATTACCTAAAAGTTCCCATATTAGTTTAATTAAGAGTTTACTAGTATACTATCAAATCAAGGCTTTACATCCATTACCTAATTCGTAAACCCCTACATAAATAGTGAAATTATTCATGAATAAGACAAATTGAATGTCTAATAAATTAAGTAGCCTACTTGTTAGAGTTTCAAGATAAGCAACTCCCTTAGAGTTCACATCACCATAAGCAAAACTAGGAATAAGAATAAGGCAAGACCTTTCCTTCAAATTTGATTTCTCATTAATTGTCTGGTGACTTGATCCCAAACTTGAGACCATAACATTCGCCCACAAGGAAACCTTCAAAGCCTAATACCTTATCAACAATTTCTTTAATAGGTCTTTTCTAGTAACAAAAAAGAGATTTAATTTAGTGATACTTAAAATTAGAGGAATGCGGCTTGCACTGAAAGTCTAACAAATAGTAAGTATTCAAAAGTCATATATGGTCGATAGAAGGCTAATGTGTCTTTGGTATTTGCCCAAATGCTATGTTGCTCCAACTCTTCCTTTTTCTTTAAGTACCCATCTCTTATGTATAATCAAACATAGGCATGAGGATATAACCCTCCAAATACATTAAAAGACTCGTTAAAGAATGAATATACCCATGTAGGACACATATCCAACACTCACTCCCAAGTTCAAGTAACAAAGCCAAGATGTTTTACTTTGTTGACAATAGCAATGATCACTCTAGTTCTCAAGAAGCACATTTAGAATTGAATTCACCTATCAATTTGATGGTTCTTTCTGAGAAATGGAAAGAACCATTGTAGCTTCATGTAACTCAAACAATAAAGGAAAAGCAGAAAATGAAATCAAATTGGGTGGATTGGATCACCTTGAGGATATCCAACAACAGCAACAGCTTCCTGCAGAAATGGGATGTCTCCAAGCTCCAAGAAATTCATACCCTCCCAAAACTCTGGGCTTTCAACAACAAGAATGGCTAAGTCACATTCATGGCCCACAGCTTGAACCTCAGCTCTATATTTAGTGGGGGAGCCATGCTTTCTAACAAGAACAAATGTATGATCAGCCACAACATGAGCGTTTGTGAGAATCTTTTTTCCCGGAATAACGAATCCTACAATTAAAGTAACAATTAAACTGGTAAAGCAAAGCTCAAATCAGAAAATCCAGAATGATTGGCATTGCTGTCATCAATTTGGTGCACAAGATTGAAATAGAAAAGGACCTGAACCCATGGTTTCGCGTTGCGACTTATTCTGCCATGGAAGGAAATAGTTAGGGCTACTGCTAACAGTGAAGATCTTGATCACTGAGTCAAGAGCCAACTCTATTGCCTCATAAGTGTCAGTTACGGTATACAGAGAGCGTCTTCGCCATTGCCGGAGGCTACTCTGTCGCTCCCCGACATAAAATCTACTCAATTTGATGTCAGTGTTGCAAAATGAAGGAACAACTTTGGGTTTACTGAAACAATAACCTTTTGCCAAGAACAAGGACGACCAGCGCTTATTACAACAACATTTTAGCCTCCGCAATGTGCGGATTGAACAACTTAACATCCTTTTGGGGCTTGTGAAGGAGGCCGAGATGGTAAAGACGAATGAATGACTACAAGATTAATACAACAAATACACAACTACGGAGGGGTTTGTTCATACCAACTATTTATATATATATGAAGGGAATTTAAGTGATTGCTGCTGCAATGCAGGTACAATTTAAACAAAAAGTAGGGTTTGCGGGTTAGATTATGCCGGGTGTGGATAGTAGATCTGTTCATGGGTCGAGTTATCTTGTTCGATCTGAAGGTCTGTCTGAAATATGAAATAATTTAAATAAAAATATAGGTCTGAAAAATAAGTTTAGATAAAAAAAATAAGATTCGTTTAAAAAATGAGCCGAGCCTTGGGTAATGTATTTTTGGCCCGGCCCGACTCGAATTCACTAAATGACAAAAAAAATTATTTTTTAATATTATTTTATTATTGCTTTCTCCCTATTTTGCTATCATTTTACTATTATGTTGCTACTATTTTATTGTTATTATTTGGATATTGTATAAAACTTATTTTATTGTTAATTTTGTTATTATTTTAAAAACATTTGTTAATTTTGTTATTATTTTAGAGGCATTTGCTTGTTAAGTTACATCTATCTTGGTATTATTTAAGTATACATATTTTTTAAAATTTATTTTCAATTTGCTGGGAAATATTTATTTTGATGTTTTTAGTATTTTTGATGTATTATATATATTAAAATTATATAAAAATAATATAAAAATTAGTATGGGCAGGCCAGGTTGGGCTCGAGTTTTAACATTTTTATTCGGGTCGGGATTGGGTAAAATTTTAGGCTCATTTTTCGAGAAGGGCCCGAGCCTAGCAAACGGACCTAAATTTATAGTTGAGCCCAGCCCGAACCCGACCCGACCCATGCACACCTCTAATGGATAGCTAGAAAATTTTTAAATTGGATTAGAAATTTTAAATTATAATAAATAAATAAATAAGTTGTATTTGACTTTAGGTAAATTTAAGTTGAATTTGTTATATTTCGAAATTATTTTAAATTCAAAGTCGATTAAAAAAACATGAGAAGGTTTGTTTGTTCTTTTCCGTACTTTCTTCGAAACACAAATAGTAAATAATTAATTTTATTTATAACATATCATGAATAAAGTTTAATATTTTCATAATTGGATCGATAAATGAACTGATCAGATCATTGATTCTCAGTTCAATCAATCTAAGTGGTTCAATTGAATAAATTATTAATATTTAAAATTAGGTAAAATCGTTTTATCCGATTCAATTGATTTACAAGTCAACCAATCTAACCCCTTATTTTGAACTAGTATCTCAGTCGATTTTCGATCCAATTAGTCTGATCGGCCAGTTCAATTCTAAAAATAGCGACGAAGCTTCATGCATTTAATTTAATATCGTGTAGATATTCAAAATTTTCATTTATGCCATAATTTCCACAATTTTAATTTTAAACCCTTTGACTTTTAATTTATACTTAAGTTCACTTATGCCCAGTGCAATCAATCTGACTAGCTAGTTTAGTCTGGTTTTGAAAATAGTGACGAAGCTTCATGTTTTTAATTTAATACAATATAAATATTCAAAAATTCCATTCTTACTATAATTTTCACAATTTTAAATTATAAACCCCTAATTTTTAATTCATACCTAAGTAAGCCCACTTATTTAAGTACAAATCAAATTATATGATTTTATCCATGTATAAAAAAAGTATAAATGACTTGTATAAATAATACAAAGTTGAGAGTTCTTTTTAATATTTTAACCTAAAAATTTTATAAAAATAGAAAGTTACGTTTTGTTGACCAATGCTAACTCAAAAAGAAAAGACCTATTTGAAAGAATATACATAAACAATCAAACTTTTCCTAAACTGTTCGTGACAAAGTGAAAATTTGTATTTTTTTCATTCAAAATTAAAGCTTTCTTATAACCGAACTGGTGGTCGAATTGATTAGGCCACCAAATTACTTGTCCAACTGATTCGATCAGTTTTATTGGTACGGTCGATTCGACTGGTCCAACCAATTCTATTAAATAAATCATTAAAAATTGGCTTGATATATCATTTGGTACTTGAATTTGACACTTTTTCTAATATGATGCCTATGTTTTTTTTTAATCCAATTTGGTACCTAAAATTGATCAAAGTTATATATTTTAGTACTCAAAGGTAATAGTGTTATCTTTTCAATATTTAATTTGAGTTTTAGGGTTGATTTGATGAAAGTTCATTGTTAATATTATTACCTTTGTATTTTCATGATTTTTTAAAGAATAAATTTAGTATTAATTGTGAATTTGTTTAATTTTACATTTAATTTGTCAAATATAGTTTCATAGATGTGATTTAATTTGGGTTTTAGGATTGATCTAATATTATAGATAATTATGATTTTTTATCAAATCAAGTCTAAAACTCGAATTAAACACTAAAAAATTAATACTATATTCGTCACTAGAACAGAGTTACGGAGCATTATCAGACTAACGGAATAGTAAATCATTTAATTCATACATCAATGCAAGCATAATCTAATTACATTCCAATACATTCATAATATCCCTTAATCGGGCCTTCGAGGCCCTAAAAACACTTTGAAAACAATTTGGGACTAAATCGAAAACATTTAGAAATTTTAGGAAAAAGTTAAAAATTTTGAACTGCAGGGGGGTCACACGGCCATGTGGCCAGGCCATATGACTCACACGACTAAGACAGACGCCCGTGTCTCAAGCCGTGTGGACATTCAAATTAGGGACACACGGCTATGTCCCAGCCCGTGTCCATGCCTGTGTAACTCATTAACTTGGGTCACACGGCCAAGCCATACGCCCGTATTCCAGGTCGTGTAACAGCCTGATTGTATGTCTTGAACCTATAGGGGACACATGACCGTGTCGCATGGTCATGTGTCACACATGGTTGAGACACACGCCCGTGTCTCAGGCCGTGTGGACCTAAAAAGTACCTTAATCAACAAGTTTACCATTTCAAACTTACTTGGAACCTAAGCAAACCATTTACCTATCCAATTTGACTTTAATCATGCAAAAAACATACCAAAATCAACCTAATTCATTGCCTAACCAATGTACCCTCATTGGTACCACAAGTATATATATTTATATCAAAACATAACATCAATTCAACCTATTAATTCATTCAAGATATCACATATAATCACCAACTCAAACATACCATACCTTAACTACTTAACAACCAATACATCACATGCACTTTTATCCATTCCAACAAGTATCAAATGGATATACTAACAAATATTAATAAAATACCAAAAGTACCAAAAGAAGATCAACCAAAGCAACTTGTACAACCAAATTCATACTTAGCTAATTACAAATCCAAACATTTGTATCATCATTCAACCTATCACATGCCATATAATATGAAGTAAATGTTCAAAAGCTGCCGATTTAAGTTGGATAGTGTGACTTGAGTGCTGATCCGATCGTCCAACCTTCCGAGTATCTACAAGAACAAAGTTCAACACAAGTAAACTCAATGAAGCTTAGTAAGTTCGACGTATTAAATCGATAAATCTTACCGAAATAAATACAATAATTTAAAAAGTAATATAACAACCCTGAAAGTTTCCTGTCATCCACAATCCCAAATGGTAATTAATAATTAATCAATTCAAATCCCAAGTATATATGGAAAATTCATCATAGTTACCCAACAAGTTAACTTACCGAGATTTTCAACTCAAAGACCGGCTTACGAATAGAAGTACATCATTAGTCCAACCAAACATACCAGATGCTCACTCGAGCCAATCCATCCATCACACCAATGCTCATAAGAGCTAATCCAACCAACACACCAAATATAGAGTACAACACGATAGTTCGCAACAAATGCTGAACCTCGGTTTACTTGGGCAATATAAAAATATATCCTCCAATACCATCTCCAATCCAAACCACCATAACGCATCAAATCCCAACTGTACTCTATCTCGCGTTTAAATCAAGCCGAGGATCAAGTTTAATATTAAACCTCAAATTACCATTCATCATCAACAATTAAGAATAATTATATAAATAGTAACACATTAGACTACTCATTAATTTCTTTTGATATTAAATTTTAAACCGTATGAACTTACCTGGACCAAATTGTAGAAGTTGCAGAAGTGTAGGGACTATTCTATAATTTTTCCTTTTTCTTGAGTATCTACGGGATCTTGATCTAAAATGTAAAATTCTTTATTTATCAGCATATATTTCATTTCCAATCCATTTTACAATTAATACCTTTTATTTTCAAAATTACACAATTACCCTAAATATTTATAATTTTTATAATGTAGTCCTTTAACCCTAAATTCATCAAATTAACCATTTTTCTCAAATAAATATTTATACAAATATACTAGGCCCTCAAAAGCCCTAATAAATATCAAATTTACTATCAAACCCTAATATTTTGATATTTTTACAATTTAATCCTAAAATCGAAATTTAACAAAAATCACTTTACAAAATCATCAAATAACATAATCAAAGTTCCAAATACATGATATTCATCAAAAAAATTCAATATTCATCAATGGAAACTTCAAAAAATTTTAATAGAATAAAAAAACAAAGGTATGGGCTAGCTGGACCTAATTGCAACGATCTTAAAAACATAAAAATTACAAGAAAACGAGTAAAATTACATACCATGCAAAGAAAAGAAGCAACCGAAACTTCCTAGGTAAAAAATGGTGGTTTCAACCAAGAGTTGAAGAAGAATGAAGAGAAATGATTTAATGTTTCAATTTGTTTTAATTAATTTTAACTTATTTACCATTTTGCTATTAAACATGCCATTTTTCTATCACTTTTTTCTTTCTAATTGACATCCAAAATATAACTAGGGTTTAATTATCACTTAAGGCCTTCCTTAATTATTAATTAACCCATTTAATCACCTAAATGCATTAATTAAAAAGTTTTGCACATTTTTCGCTTTAGTTCTTTTCTTTAATTAACTATCTAAACATTAATATTTTTAAACCAAATTTTACTACGACTATATTGACTCTATAAATATTCTAAAAATAATATTTACGAGTCGATACGATGAAAATTTGTGGTCCCAAAACTATTAAAAATCGGGCTATTACATAAAATATATGACTTTTGTCAAATATAGATACCAAATTGGACTAAAAAATAACACAAATACCACATTAGAAAAAAAATTGTCAAACTCAAGTACCAAATTTTGTATTAAACCTAAAAAATTCATAAAATTAAAAATTTTAAAAATTAGCTCAATCGGTTTTATCGCCCAATCAACTGACCCGTACTAATTCCCGAGTCAACTGGTCTAATGCCTTTCTCTAGATCAATACTCTAGCCAATTCTTGGTCCAGTCAACTGATCTAGTCCAGTTCAAACGACAATATTTAAAATTCTCCTAAATAGTTAAACTTAAAAAAAATGTTGTTAAGGTTTAAAATTAATTGAAACCTAAATTTGAATTTGAATTATCCTAATAATGAATTTGGATTATTTCAAATCTTGAATTTTAAATATTTTAGTTCTCAAACAAAATTTAGAATAATGAATTCATAAACCATAAATTTTAAAGCTAAAATTTTGAAATTTAAATTCAAATTCTCATGTGCTACCTAATTGATAAATAAATAATATATTAAAATATATGTTATTAAATAATTAACCACTTATATTATTAATACTTGTAATTTTATCTCACTTGTTGAAATTAAATATTTTAAGGTAAAATATATCAAAAGTCACCTTAAAATAGCGCCATTTTTATTTGATTATTTTAAAAATTTATTAATTTATTTTAAAATAGCTAAAATAATTTCTTTTTCTTTTTGATAAATAGGCTGGGCCACACTTTTATTCATTAAGAAAAGAAAATTAAACGTATTACAACCAAACAATCACAATTGAAAAGCCCAAAGCCTCATCTAGAAAAAGCCACGCCCACTAAAGGCATAATTAATATAAAGTAACAGCTCATTCAAGACAATCACTGTAGTTTCTCTTCCGAAAAAACAGAAGTAGATAGAAACACGCGCAAAGGACCTTTCATTTCCTCTCATTCCGATAAAAAAGCCCCCAAGAAATCCAGAATGATGCTAATGCCCTATCTCAGCCCACCGATTGTCTTTCTCCGCCGCCTTCCACACTGCCTCAAGGATTCTCTCCATAAGATAAGTGGTTTCACCCTTGATAGATCCTTCTTTTGCTAAACTGTGTGCTGTCACATTTGTATTTCTTCCCACAAAACTGAACCGGCAATCCACAAAGCCTCGACTTGCCCTTTTTCACATCTTCAACAATATGGCTTATTTTTGAAACATCCTCTTTTTCATTTTGTAGTTTTTTCACCATTGTGAGACTATCCCCTTCCAATATCACTCTCTAGAAACCGAGATCTAGGCCCATTTGAACCTCTTGGAGGCATGCAATCGCTTCACCCGCAAAAGAGGAAGGTACATAATCATTCAATATCATTCTCATTCCCACAATCTGCCCTTCTGAATCTCTCCCCTCTAACCCCGAGAAGGATTTAAGTAGATGACCTTGAAAAGAAGTGTCAAAATTGATCTTCACAAACAATCGTTCAGGTGGCTGCCATCTCACCTGTTGGACATATCCGGCAGATAAGTGACCCTTAATCTCCTCTAATTCTTTTAAATACGATACTATGAATTCAATCGTATTTATATTTTGTCTGATTTTCCTTTCATGCACTTGTTTGTTCCTGTCGCCCCAAATCACCCAAATGGCACAAGTAATTAGGCTGTGTAAATATGATAAAGAATTCATGAATAACTAGTCCATCCACTGTTTGTAACTTGCACATGACATTTCTGTAGGCCAAGTAATATTTAACAGACTCCAGATCTCCTTGACAGCTTGACAGTCACGGAAAACATGTTCCAAAGACTCATCTTTCTATGTACATCTAGGACAAGCAGTCAAATTTCGCAACCTTCTTTTTTGTAAATTTTTTAAAATAGGGACAGTTTTTGTAGGCTTTCCAAAATGTAATTTTATTTTATTTTCTATAGCTCTGCTAGCCATATTTTCTTGTATACCTGCCTAAATGTAGTCTAATGTAAATTAGGCTCCACTTCAACAGACTCTATCAATAATAGCTTGTATCCACTTCTAACTGAATATTCTCCCGAGGTCTCACCTCTCTAGGCTTGTTTGTCCTTTTGCCAGTGATGAGAAAGAGGAATACTTAAGACTTTCCTCGCCTCATCTACAGACATTATGTGAGCAATAAGATCTTCTTTCCATCGTCTAGAATTTGGATCTAACAATTTAGAGACCAGATTAAAATTTTGTCCTATACCATTTTCGCGTAGCCTATAATTCTCCAATTCTGACACCTAAGCATCTTTCCATATCAAAATTTTGGATCCATAACGCACCCTCTAGCACATCCCTGACTTGAACAATCCTTTTAATTCAGATAACAAGATAAATGCCACCCTTGCTTTGCTAATAAGGCTGTATTAAACTTGGATAAGCTTTGAAACCTAGACCTCCTCATCTTTTAACAAGCATAATGATTTCTAATCACACCAATGAATGCCTCTTTTATTATGACATTTTTGCCACCAAAATTTAGTAATAATTTGTTCCATTTCACCATATAATGAATTCAGCAAAAGAAAGCACGACATAGTGTAAGTAGGAATTGCTTGTATAAAATACTTTTAATAAATACATGTTTTCCTCATTGTGAGAGAGGTCTAATGCACTAATTGTGAATTCTGTTTGACAATCGATCCTTCAAGTTCTGGAAAGCGTTTTTCCCCTTTCCCACCATATTTAGAAGGCCTAGATATGCCTTAGGCTTTGCTGAATAACGAACTCTAAAAGTTTGAGAAATCATGTCTTTCTTTTGATTCGAACAGTTAGAGCAAAAAAATAATAGCGATTTCTCAAAGTTTATATATTGGCTCGAACATTCTTCATATTCCTTAAGTCCCTCCATCAAAGTAGCCACTTCTCTATCAACAACTTTCTCAAATAAAATGTAATTGTCAGCAAACATTAAATGAGATATACTGGACCCCTTTTATAGGCTTTGACCCCCTCAAACTCTTATCTTCAATAGCTAGTCTCATTATAGTTTATTGGCCTTCGCTGCATATCAAGAACAAATATGGGCTTAGTAGGTCAACTTGACGAAGCCCTCTGGATGGTTTAAAAGAACCACCATCGATGCCATTCATGTTAACTGAGTAAGAAACTGATGAAACACAATGCATGATCAGCTGCACCCAGGAATTTGCAAACCCCATCCTTTCCATCATACTCTTTAGTAATCTTCACTCAACTCTATCATGAGCTTTGCTCATGTCCAATTTTAGATCTAAGTATCCCTTATTCCCCAAATGTCTCACCTTTAAAGAATAAAAGATTTCATAAGCCAACAATACATTGTCTATGATCATTCTATCAGGAACAAAAGTGATTTAAGCAACGTCAATGCACACATTCAGCACTTTCTTAAGACGATTGGCATTGTTTTGGCTAAAATTTTGTATAAAAGGCTAATCGGCCGATATTGCATTAGATTGTGAGGCTGAGCATTTTTAGGGATCAAAACAATAAGAGTGGAATTTATGGATTCCAAAGATTGCCCACCATTTAGGACCTTAACGCAAAATTTACCCACATCGTTACCCACTACATGCCAATACTTCTAGTAGAACAGAGCCGGAAAACCGTCTAGACCAGCCGCCTTTGTTGGACCCATCTCCTTTAACGCAACCATAAGAACCTTCATTTTATATTCTGCCGTTAATTCTTAATTCATTGCTTCCATTATGTTTCGTTTGACCTCTGACAGATTATGTTCAACATTACCAACCTTTTAAGTTTTGAATAGATTAGTAAAATACTCTTTCCCTTCCTCGGCCATCTTATCATGTTTGTCACAACCATATCATTAGACCTTTTCAACTTGCGAATACAATTGATGTCTTCTTTAGGAAGCAAACTAGTGAAAAAATGTAATATTTTGATCCCCCATCTTTAGCCAATTCGCTCTAGTGTCACAGGGCTAGAGTTTTCTCTTACGATCCGTGCGGCCTTAGGCGATCTGTTCGTCCAAACTCGCCTAAGTCAGTCTTTACTCGAGTGATGATTCTTAAAGAATTCATCCAAGGCACCAAATTGAAGAGCGGAAGTGATTTATGCCAAAAGAAGCTAAGCCAAAGAATAACAGAAAGAGCGCTCGCAAAGTGTTTGAGTAAATGCTCTCAATTCTCTTATTCACAAAGAATAATGAAACAATCAATGGAGTGAGTACAACTGAGGGGGAGGCTCTCTATTTATAGTTGAGCTCCCTCAAAACCGACGGTCAAGATACATTTTCATCGATGGACGAGATTTGCCATATCCTTTTATTTTAGGGATTTACAAGATATGTCATATCAAATATAATCTAATCTTTACAAGATATGATTTTCTCTATCTTCAAAGATTAGTTACCATATTAGCCTAAGTTGCCATTTCTTTCTTATCGGGCCAATCAAGCTTCAATTTGACAGGCTTTTCTAATAGTTCTTTGAATCGGGCTAGTTCTCGTAGATCAAATGATTCTCATCTGAGTAATAGACCTCCATTAGATGCATTTGGTGCGATGGTCACGGGCTTTGAACTGCGGCCTGTGACACTAGAGCATTGCTCCCGATATGCCTCTTTTCTGTCCATCTCCATATTTAACAATAATTTTGTGTTAATGAGATCAGTAATATTATCATTCGTCCTATCCTCTCTGTTGAGTTCTTCAATTCGCTTCCAATAATTATTACACCCATCTTCATATTTTCTCATCACAAGACTCTTCTAAAGTCCACCAAGATTCGAATCTAAACTATTATACACATGATTCTTTTCTTCAAAATTTGTGGATATAAGTAGTGGGCAATGATCAGAGAACGAGTGGGTCAAATGCTGCACCTGGAACTTTAGGAATAATTGCCACCAATCCAAATTAGCAACTCCACAATCTAGTCTCTCTCGAACATTATTAGCCTCAAAGTTGCCCCTATCCCAAGTAAACCAGGAACTCACGTAGCCAAGATCATTCAATTGGCATTCATCTAAGGCATCTCGAAAGCTTTCCATTCGGCCACTCTCTTGGGATACCACCATTCTTCTCAAGAGAATAAAGAATTTCGTTAAAATCTTTGCCCACCATCCAAAGGAGGTTGTTCCCGCACCTTAAGAGTCTTAAATAAATTCTAGGTGTCCTCCTTATACCGAACATCCGGAGTGCCATAAAAATTGGTAAATCTTCATGTCATCCTCTCCGTCCCATTAACTACCTCAACATCAATATGAGTTTTAGACACGCTAAATGCTCATATTTTCCTTCCACCTAATATATAATCCTCCTCGGGAACCATCCACCAGCATATCTATATCAGAAAGAAAACCACATTTTCTCCTTATCACCTTCATTTGATTTGAATCTAATTTCGTCTCCATAAAGAAGACTATATGAGGATTAATTTTCGTCTCCATTCCTTCATTTTCTTCCATAACTACTCCCTCCTGTTTAGTAGACCGTCCAGAAAAAGAGCTACCTTCCAAATTGAAACAAAGAATATGATTTGTTTTGACCCACTGATTATAAAACATTCTCTCTTGATTAACATTCCTCTAATTGCCCCCATATTCCTCTCATCAACTTCTATAATTGTTACCTCCATTGTCTTTCCGAAGCCATACACTGGTTGCAATTGTCGCCTTTCGAATCGGAGCTCTTAGAGCTAGATCCCATCCAAGTGTCACGAGCTGAAGTTTTAAAGCCTGTGACCATCGCACCAAATGCATCCAATGGAGGTTTATTACTCAGATGAGGATCATTTGGCCCACAAGAACTGGCCTGATTCAAAGAGCTATTGGGCAAGCCTATCAGATTGAAGCCTGGTTGGCTCGATAATGAAGAGATAGCAACTTAGGCTAATATGGTAACTAATCTTAGAAGATAGAAGGAATCATATCTTATAAAGATTAGATAAGATTTGATAAGGCATATCTTGTAAATCCCTAAAATTAAGGAATATGGTTTAATCTCACCTGTAGATGTAATTGTACTTGACCGTCGATTTTGGGGAGCTCAACTATAAATAGAGAGCCTCCCCATCAGTTGTACTGACTCCATTCATTGTTTCATTATTATTTGTGAATAAGAATAATAGAGAGCATTTACTCAAACACTTTGCAAGCGTTCTCTATTATTTATTCTTCTTTTAGCATAAATCGCTTTCGCTCTTCAATTGATGCCTTGGAGGAGTTCTAAAGAATCTTCACTTTTGGGCGTAAAGGTTGACTTAGGCGAGTTTGGAGCAAACGGATCGCCTAAGGCCACATGGATTGCGAGACGAAAGGTCTAGTTTTGTGACAAGTGGTATCAGAGCCAGGATTGAGCCAAGTGGTATCCGAGCTGTTGGTTTGAACCAAGTGATATCTGAGTTATTGGTTCAAAGGCACCGTTGGGATGTCGAGATAAGAGTTCAAATAAAGGTGGCCGAGGAAGTCTTTGAGGGAGACATTGTCGGCAGTAGAGCAACGTGTGGGTAAACTTGAGGGATCCATGGAAGATGTAAAGGAGGCATTCGATGGGGTCGAGTATCGCATAGCAAACTGGAAGGACCAGTCCAGAGACTGTAAAGATGTCTCTTAATTCCACCATGGATAAGGTAAACGAGTTGTTTAATTCTCACAGAGATAGGCTATCGGAAAGGAATGATGCTCTCGAGGCCATGATGATGGCTTTGAAAGAGGAAACAATGGCCACGATGAGGGCTTTGAGCACAAGAATAAAGGAGCTGACATTATGTTGACTAGCCATGGGAAATGGAGTGGCAAATGTAGTACTCAGTAACGAGGATGTCTCGAAGCCGAAAGAGTTTGTGGGGACAAGGCCTGCATGCGATGTGGACAATTTCTTGTGGAGGATGGAAAACTACTTCCGTGCCAAAGGCATCATGGATGATGCGGTTAAGGTAAACACTGCTCCAATGTTTTTTATTGACATTGCATTTTTATGATGGCGATGTAGGACCACAGATAAAACGCAAGGTGAGATTGAGACGTGGCAAGAGTTCAAATGCGAGTTGAAGGGGCAATTTTACCTAGAATTTGCTGAGGAAGAAGCTCAGGCAAAGTTGGAAGGGATAACGCAACGGGTCAAAATGGGGGAGTATGTTTGAGAGTTCAAGGAACTCATGCTCCAAGTTTCAGATGTGACTGAGGAAGAAGCATTGCTTGCTTTTCAGAAGGGATTGAAGCCGTGGGTCAGATAGGAGGTGGAACAAAGAGGTGTCCAAAAGCTGTCGGAAGCCATGACGGTAGTTGAGTCCGTGGTCAAGCTTGGTCTAGGGAAAAACAAGTTTGGGTCTTCCAAGTCCGAGGAAAGGGGTGTATGTGAAATGGATAACAAGGAAGATATTGTTGATGGCAATGACAACGGTGACCATGGTTGTAATAGGAAACCACGAGTTGGAAAGAAGAAACCCAAGAGGTAAAGGGACAAGTTGAAATGCTTTCTTTGCGACAGTCCACACATGTTAAAGAAATGTCCGAAGAAATTCGCGCTTAAGGAGAAGTTGGTGGGTAAGGCCTTAGTACTTGGTTCGAGCGCAAGGGGTGTCGAAGCTAAGGAGGTCGAAAGCGAGAAGAAGCCAGTGGAGTGCTTCTTGTGTCATGGTCCGCATAGGTTGCGGAAGTGTCTAAGGAAGTCTATCATCGAGGGGAATGATGAAGTGGACAGGGAGCCCAAGAAGCTTGGTTCGAGCAAGGGAAAAGTCGAAACCAAGAGGGCAAAGAGGAGCAAAAAGAAGCGAGTAAAGTGTTTCTTGTGCCGTGGTTCGCATGAGTTGCGAAACTGTCCAAAGCAAGTCGGAGTCAAAAGAAAGGCAACGTTTGAGCTTGGTGAGTCATCGGAGGGGCTTCCACCCAAGGAAGTGTGAGTTTGTCATCGGACTTAAAGTAAAAAGTTACGATAAAAACAGTGAAGCTGGGACAAATGAGGCTCAAGTTGAGTGAGTCGTTGGAGTTTGCTGAGTCATCGACAAGGTTTTCACCTATGGGAGAGGTGGGTGGTACATCGGAAAGAAGTGATGCATGTGGGACAGTTGACCAGAGTAAATGCAAAGGTATATTTCGAACACTGTGATAGTGTTTTGTATTCTAACTTGTTAATTTGGCAAGAACGTAGGGGCCCTTTCGAAGTTCTTAAGCAAAGAGGCCGAGAGATTGTGGGCAAAGTAAAGCCAAGTGTGGTGAATTAAGAGGATTCTGTTCGAGTCAAGTTAGAATGTTGACAAGAGAGTGATATAACTTCTTATCATCGAGATGTACAAACGAGTAGGACGGTTCGAGTTAAGAAGCGACGTAAGCCGAGGTAAAAGTCCCAAAAGAAGGGGAAGGCTAAGGCGTTGAGACGAGACCGAGGCGAATCCAGTCAGTGCCATTTGGAAGTCGCAATGATGACGTTGCGAGAATGGGTAGGGGAGAATGTCATGGGTCGAAGTTCAAAGCTCGTGACCATCACATCAAATGCATCCAATGAAGGTCTATTGCTCAGATGGGGATCATTTGGCCCATAAGAACTGACTCGATTCAAAGAGCTATTGGACAAGTCTGTCAGATTGAAGCCTGTTAGCCCGATAATGAAGAGATGACAACTTAGGCTAATATGGTAACTAATCTTAGAAGATAGAGACAATCATATCTTGTAAAGATTAGATAAGATTTGATAAGACATCTTGTAAATCTCTAAAATTAAGGGATATGGTTAATCTCATCCGTCAATGTAATTGTATCTTGACCGTCGGTTTTGGGGGAGCTCAACTATAAATAGAGAGCATCCCCCAGTTGTACTGACTCCATTCATTGTTTCATTATTCTTTGTAAATAAGAGAAATAGAGAGCATTTACTCAAACACTTTGCGAACGTTCTTTCTGTTATTCTTTGTTGTTCTTCTTTTGGCATAAATCGCTTCCGCTCTTCAATTGGTGCCTTGGAGTTCTAAAGAATCTTCACTTTTGGGCGTAAAGGCTGACTTAGGCGAGTTTGGAGTAAACAGATCGTCTAAGGCCGCACGGATTGCGAGACGAAAGGTCTAGCCTGTGATACAAGAACCATATTCAACCCTCTATTATACAGCCTCGTTGGACAGAAGCTATCCCTATGACCCAATCGACCACAAGCAAAGCAAAGCAAGGAAAACTTCTCATATTTAAATTTTGCATTAACCTTGATCCCCATATGTTAAAATGATTTTTTTTTGTCGTTTCAAAGGAACACGAACAACGATTAGTACCTTTACACGCATAATTTGGAGCAAACGGATCGTCTAAGGCCGTACGGATTGCGAGACGAAAGGTCTAGCCCGTGATACAAGAACCACATTCAACCCTCTATTATACAGCCTCGTTGGACAGAAGCTATCCCTATGACCCAATCGACCACAAGTAAAGCAAAACAAGGAAAACTTATATTTAAATTTTGCATTAACCTTGATCCCCATATGTTAAAATGATTTTTTTGTCATTTCAAAGGAACACGAATGATCAGTACCTTTACACGCATAAAATTCCTGATTCCCCATCCGATTAGTTTTGAATCGTACTCTACAAATTGGCCCACAAATTTTCCAAATTGTTTGGCCATATTTTTTTGAAAATAACCCTTAAGGAAGATCATTAATTTGTAACTAGAAAAAACAGTAAATTGATGGTACTTGAAGAGGTTCCTCATTTATCCGCAAGTGATGGAAAACAAAAAGATGACTATTGAAAGTCCAAGGGGCTCCATTCTCCATCCTTCCAATATCCAGGTCAGGATAAAACCTAAAGAGAAAGCGCTTCTCTCTTAGATTTGATATCACAACACCCCTCAATGGATGCCAAATATTGGCCATAATATTTTGCATTGCCTGAAAATTAATCACACTTGCTGTTAGAAAATAGCCTACAAGATAAAATTCATACTTGTGATTGTCAAGATCCCCATCTTTGTGAACACTCGAAGCTTCTTCATTATCATCTATTTGTAACTTTTATTTCTCTCTCTATACTCAAGAAAAGTAATAAAAACATGAAAACTGGAAAATAAAATCATAAAATTAGCAGAAGCGAAAATTTTCTAATAAAAGAAAGAGAGCATGACTAGAAAATTACTTGTACTAAAACGACAGATAGAGAGCACAACGTGCGAAACGGCTGACACTCATTAAAAATGGTCACTTAGTCATTATCTCATTAATGGAAATTTGACTAGACATGCCACATTAATATTTTTTTATGCTCGATTGTAAAAATTACAAAATAAAAAATTATTATTTTAGTCCCTTTAAAAAGTATAAAATTTTTAATCTAACACCCCATCAGCAAACAACCGGCTATCCATTTCTCATCATCGTCATCATCACCGGCCGGCGTCTAGGTCATCATCCACTTGCCCTACCTAGCAAAACTGAAACCAACTGCAATTTATTCTTTATATTTTCAGAATTTACTTTTTCTTTTTCTCTTTTTTGCCTTTCACAAACCTTAGCTGTTGCTCAAATGCTCCATTGCCTATCACGTCTTCCGAACAAAGCAACAATTGACAACTAGGTTTATTAGACAATAATCACAGCAGTTTCAAACTTCCATCGATTTAAGAGCAAAAATGGAGGTTAAGTACAAATGATCTGGCCTGACTCAATCTTTTTACAAAATTCTCCCAATTCTACATCTGGGTTTTTTTTGCGTGCGTAAAAAGATGGAGGAAGCATGGATCAATTTTGAGATTCTGTGGGTAGCTTATACATATTTGATAAAAATTAGGGAATGTGAACGGAAGAAGAAACAATGGCTGATAGTGTTCTTGAAGCTACAATCCCACATCTATCCGCTCTCCTCTCAAATACTTTTAGGGTCTGTTTGATAGGGAAAAATATTTTTCGAAAAAAGTTTTCTAGATTTTACGGTGTTTGTTTTGTTGGAAAATGAATTCCTAAGGAAAACATTTTCCAAAACACGGGTAAAATTATTTCATTCTTTTCGAAAAATGTCTGTTGACACCATTTTTTGGATGGAAAACGGGGTCGACTTGGGTTTTAAAAAATGAAACGAAAACGGGAGTCGCCACCAATCCTTTTTTATAAGGTGTGATTGGATCACCTCGAAAAGTGGTTGTTTTTAATAAAAGGTTTGATTTTATTAAAACAACTAGTTTGGTCCACTTAAATTCGAAAAAAAGCGGGTTCGGAGTTGATTACGCATGAGGAAGGGTTAGCACCCTCGATACGCCCAAAATTGGTACCTAGTTGATTACTTAATGTCTTAATGTCGAAAAACTGAAAACTTTAAAGAAATTTAAAATACGATCCTTAAAAAAAACTCGAATGGCATGGATTAAAATTCAAGAGGATATTTGGCAATTTAGTTAAACGAGAAATCAAAACCCAGCACCTTAGAGCACGTTCCTCGAATTTCCAAACGCAAAATATTGCCTTATTTTGTAATTTTTGAAAGGATATTTAGCTATTTGGTTGAACGAGAAAAATCGACACCCAGCACCTTAGGGCATGTTTCTCGAATTTCCAAACGCAAAACATTACCTTATTTTGTAATTTTGAAACTAGTTGGTTGAACGAGAAAAATCGACACCCAGCACCTTAGGGCATGTTTTCTCGAATTTCCAAACGCTAAATATTGCCTCAATTAGAAATATTTTCCCTTTTTTGAAAATATGATATTTATATGCATGATGGAATAATAAACATGATGATGTGAATAAAAAAATAATGTGAGCAAAAACAAATCATTCATGTATATACAATAACAAGTAAAAATAAGAAAAATTAAAACATTAAAAGAAAATTATGGACATATAAATAAATAAATAAATGAACACTAAGTAAACAAGGATAATAAGGAATAAAATAAATAAAGCTATAAAAATATGAAAACATATGTAAGTATATATATGTATACTTTATATATTTATGTAAAAAAGAAGAACTATGTATGTATAAACATATTATGTAAATGTATTCACGTGTATAAATATATATATAAAATATAAAACATATCTACATATTTTAAAATATAGATATATATAAGTAAGTATATACATATACGTATGTAAATTAAAATATGAAAAGTATATACATATAGGTACGTATATATATATATATATGAATCATAAAATAAAATACTTATATAAAATACATATTTTAAAAATGAAGAATATGTAAATATATATATATATATATGAAAATAAAATACATATATAGATATGTACAAAAATTATACAATATACATAAAAAATGTAGGAATGTATATAAGTATATAAAAAAAAAATATATACATATATATATAAAAGCAATAATAATAATGATAATAATAATAATAATAATAACAATAATAATATGAAATTTATTAAGAAAATAAACAAACTAACAAAAGGACTAAACTAAAATTTAAAACGAAATTCGGGGTTAAATCATAAATAAAATAAAGGGGAAAGACCACAATGAAGGGGCGAATGACAAGGAGGGACCAAATGGGAAATAATCCCGCCCCTCCTAAACGCAGAGCTTCATGGTGGACCATATTATAAAGAAATATAGATTACTGGCTGAAATTGAAACAAAAGAGAACTTGATTGCAAAATCATTTTAAAGCGGAAGGGCTTAAAGCGCAATTAGCCCTTCCGCTCAAAAACACGGATCTTGGCTCGAGCGGGTGGACGTCGGTCAGAGCCCAAAATGACATCGTTTGGGGCTTACTCGACCTCCCAAAACGGCCTGCTTTGCAAAGGCTATAAAAGCCAAAATTTTTCATAATTTTCATTTTTTCTTTCTTCCCAAAGAAAACACTGAAACTCTCTCCTCCTCGGCAGAGCCCAAACCGGTGAATGTGGCCGCCACGTCGCCAGCAGAGTTTGAATCATGGCCACCACCGTGTACTGATGGTAAAAATTTCAAAAAGGGTAAAATTTTATTTTTTTATTTAAATACTCTTGTACTAATATATATTGTTTTTAGGAGAGAAAATAAAATAAAATGAAAAAATAAGTGCGTATAAAAAAAAGAAAAAGAAAGGTCACCTTGAATGTTTTTGTTTTAAATCTGTTTCTTTTTGTTCTTTTTATTTCTAAATAATGCTTGTAAAAAAAAACGAGGAAGAGACTCCCTTTTTTACAAAACCTCCAGATCGGTTTTCTCCCCCCTTTTTTTTACAACCTCTTTCGGGTTTATATCCGAAAATCAAAATAGAAAAATATTTGCTCATCTTTTGTGTTGCCTGTTTCTTTGCGTGTTTGCTCTGTTTTGCAGGTGAGCAGTTGGGTGACGGACGTCTTGTGGCGCAAGTGGCGAGAAGGTGGATTTGGCGCCCTAGGTGCACACACCTAGGGTTGTCATTGCTTTTTTCTTTTCTGCAAATGGGCTAGGGTTAGGTAGATTGGGTTTGGGCTTGTTGGGCTATTTGTTTTGGGTTTGTTAATAGTTTGGTTTGTATTGGTTTTGATGGGTTTTGGGATGGTGTTGTAGTGGGTTTGGTATTTGGGCCCATTATTTGTGTTTGCTGTTTGTTGTTTGGGCCGGGCGAAATTGGGCTTCTACAGCTGCCCCTCTTTGCTCGTTGTCGTGTAACGAGAACAGAGCAAATACCAAGAAAGGCCAACTTTGCCCGGTCTCGCTTGTTTTGGACTCGCTCTAGTGCTTCTCTTCAAGTAGCTTTATTTCAGTCCACTGTGGCTTGTTGCTTCGCTCTACTCAACTGCACTTCTGAAAGTTCTGACTTGTAGCCTCAATCTTCTTCGCAGAACTTTAGGGGACAAAGTTTATGGTTTTAATTTACTCCACCGCAACTTCGTGGAGATAGGATAGTGTCTTCGATCTGCTCATTGTAACCTCGGGGAGATAAGACTGATCGATCTACTCTCTGTAACTTCGAGAGATAAGATCCTTTATTTTAATCCGCTCCACTGTAACTCGTGGAGATAGGATTATGTCTTCGATCTGCTCACAGTAACCTCGGGGAGATAAGATCTGAAAGTCTTGCCTACTCCACTCGTAACCTCGTGGAGATAAGACTGATGCGATCTACTCTCTCAGTAACTTCGAGAGATAAGATCATTTATTTTAATCCGCTCCATCAGTAACTTCGGGAGATAGGATTATGTCTTCGATCTGCTCCGCTGTAACCTCAGGGGGATAAGATCTGAAAGTCTTCGGTCTACTCCGCTGTAACCTCAGGGAGATAAGACCTGATGCGGTCTACTCCACTGTAACTTTAGAGAGATAAGATCCTGCCTTCGATCTGCTCCGCTGTAACCTCAGGGAGATAAGATCTGAAAGTCTTCGGTCTACTCCACTGTAACCTCAGGGAGATAAGACCTGACGCGATCTACTCTGCTGTAACTTCAGAGAGATAAGATCCTTCATTTTAATCCACTCCACCGTAATCTCGGGAGATAAGATTACTAACTTCAATCGCTCATTGTAATCTCAAGGAGATAAGATCCAAATTCTTCACCACTCCACTACAACCGAGAGAGGTAAGGTTCGTCTTGACACGCTTATTTGCCAATGCAAGAAGGCAAGATCTGTTGTCTTCAACTAGCTCCATCACAACCGAGGAGGCAAGGTTTGTGTCTTCGACCGCTTCATTGCCAATGCAGAAGGCAAGATCTTTTGTCTTCAACCAGCTCCATCACAACCGAGAGAGGCAAGGTTTGTGTCTTTGACCTGCTTCGCCGTCAATGCAGGAAGGCAAGATCTTTTGTCTTTAACCAGCTCCACTGCAACCAATGAAGGCAAGGCTTTGTTTTCGATCCGCTTTCTCGTTAACGCAGAAGGCAAGATCGCTTTTTAACCACTCCACCGCAACCAATGAAGGCAAGGCTTTGTTTTCGATCTGCTTCGCTGTTAACGCAGGAAGGCAAGATCTGCTTCTTTAACCAGCTCCACTGCAACCAATGAAGGCAAGACTTTGTTTTCGATCTGCTTCGCTGTTAACGCAGGAAGGCAAGATCTACTATCTTTAACCAGCTCCACTGCAACTAATGAAGGCAAGGCTTTATTTTCGATCTTCACTGATCTGTTCTCTGGGAAACATGACCTGTATAATGAACCTAATTATGCCTAAAGATTAGGATGGAATGATCAAAATGAATCAAATGCTCCTAACTAGACATGTGTGAACGGTGTTTGCATGAATGCAAAATTTTATTTTTCCGAGAATGATCCCGCCGAGGTTATCATTACTCGAAGTTTATTAAGGCTTTGTGACTGACGTGCTACAACGTCTTCTCACTTGACCGACTTCTCCAAAGCATCACTTCAGTCAGATTGCCCCCACTGTGAAATCCACTAGGACACAAAATTTGTACCATCATTCTCCCACTGCAACCCAATAGTAGAAATATGTGGCCTTTCCTCAATCTTCTCCTATCACAATTCAAGGATACAGGACGCAAATCATTCTAGTTCCTCACACCATTCCCAAGGTGTCATACTCATGTGCAAATAAATGATCTCTTCTCCGAGGTAAGCTCTTACTATTGCCTGATGATCATTGCTTGCTTGTTCATTTAAGCTTTGTCGCCAACATGACGTCTTGTCAATCAATACATTTGACAACAAAAATCCAAAGAGAGAGTCTAAATTTAGACTATTCCTTCTCAAATTTCCAACCTTTAAGTTTGGTGTGTTCTAAACAATAGTCCTGTTTCAGGTTCCTGTATTATTTAGAAACTTTTCAGAGTAATATGCAAAACTTCCTTTGTGAAAGTTTTATTAGTCCATTAATCATTATTCCAATGCAACATGTTTGCAAAAAAGTCATAACAATAGATAAGAATAAAGTTGGTTCTGAGCATAACTCGAAAGAACAAATTATCAAAAATAGTAAAGAAGGATGACAAAGAAATTGATTAGGAACGTGTATCTTGGAAAAGAATGAAATATGCCAAGAACAACAAATAATATGAGAATTGGGTTCCCCAGATATTGCAGTTTGAACTTCTCTGTACAAACTTTCTGAATACCCTTTTGAGTTGGACATGTGTTTAGGAGATCTACAGTGCTCTGTCGATGCCCCCAAGATGTCGCCTATCCTTTCCTGTTGATTCAGGCATAACAAGATCACCACATGCCCCAATATGATCAAAACTTGAGCAGCTTATATCACCTCATGCCCCATTCTGAACAAATATTTGAGCCGCCCTTTTCGGGTTTTCAACTCAAATCCTCTTTGGCCTAAGGCGCCCTTTTTCGGGTTTTCCTCTTAGCCTCTCCATTTTTCATTTTCATTTTTCATTTTCCATTCTTATTTTTCATTTTTTTGGACTCAGAGTGCCCTTTGCAGGTTTTCACATTGGTCCTTTCTCCTTCTTTAAACGAAGTATTTTTTGACTGGATCCGAGTTTATAGGACTAGCAATCTCACTTAGGATCAGTGCTCTTCTGAAGAATGTCTTCTTTACAACGTAGGGACATTCCCGGTTTGGCATTCATTTCACTCTAGAATCCTTTTGGAGAGGAATGATCTTTTTCGACATCCAACCCTCTCGTGGAATTCTCTGAGATGACACTGTTAATTATGGGCTCGTATCATTTGTTTCCGGTACATCCGACCTTGAAGAATAGCTTTTAACATTTTTCCTAGGTTCAACTGATCGCATCGCGATTGAATCCATTCTGCTTCATCCAATTCTAGCTCAACTAATACTCGGAGAGAAAGTATTTCAATAGGTGAAACTACCTAAACCCCGCAAACCAAAGAGAAAGGTATTGCCCTAAGATGATGTTCGACAAGCAATGAAGGCAAATAGTAATTTCTCATGCCAATCCTTGTAAGTCTCACCATTTTCCTTCAATTTTCGATGTTCAACTCTAGGCACTTCAAAGGATTTAATCGTGGTGTCCACTTCGAGTTAATTTGAGACCTCACTATCGTGCTATTGTTTAAGCTCAATGCATTCTCCAATACCCTCTTCTCTCAAATTTCAGATCGATATCGATGACTTTGGCCCATGTAGTAGCCTCTAAAAAATGAAGCAATGCCCATTAGAAGTCTTCGATAATGGTGATGTCCATAACCCATTTTGCTCAAAATTTGAGTCGCCCTTTTTCGGGTTTTCAACTCAGATCCACCTTTGGTCAAAGCGCCCTTTGCGGGTTTTCGCCTTGACCTCTCCTTTTCTTTTTCTTTTTCTTTTTCATTCTGATTTTTTCATCTAGATCTCTCTTTTTTCAGTCTTCTTTCTTTTTCTCATTTTCATTTTGACATTGATTTTGATTTTTTCTTTTTTCTTCTTTTTTGTTTTTTTTATTTTTGATTTTTTTTCATTTTCATTTTCATTTTGACTTTTATTTTTATTTTTCTTTTTCTTCCCTTTTTTGATCTGAGCCTTTTGGGGCGCAACTTCGACAAAAAACTTTGGATCTTCCTCTTTAATCAGGATGGACCCAACAACTTGAAGAGATGAAAATTCGACTTCAAATGGGCAAAGCTATGCTGACTCCACGAGAAAGGCATTGCCCCGGCAAAGAATTACATCGTTCATACTGTAAATTTCTGACATCGTGCTATTGTGCAAATTTCATTATCAGCGTTTAACCCGGGCATATCCTGGTATGATCCTACAAAGATATCTTCGAACTCTAGAGGTAACTTGATGAGGTCTCACTTCATTTTTACGGTCAGGTCAATTCTAATCTTCGCCAAGCTCACAATTTCTGATGATTCCTTGTGAGGTAGGATCTGTCTATCCTCTTGTTCAACCATCCTTAACAAGTCAGGAGACAAACTACAATCTTTGTCATTTTCAAAGCCCTAAGATCCCTCTGAACACATGCCTCGCTCAAAAGGAAAATCTGGGTCTATAGTAGAGTCATTCACGTAATTGATATCTGGGGGCTCATAATAAGTACCAAAGAATATACAAAAGAAAGTATAAATTTATAATTATTTATACAATATGATTATGAATGAATGAATGATGTGGGAGAAAATCCAAAAAAAAATTGAAATAATCAGACATTATTATTCAAAAAGAATGAAAGAATATTGGCTTAAAAGCGAATGCAAAAATGTATTTTATTAGAATAATGACGTTCAGACATTAGCCTATTTCATAAAGGAATTTCTATCATTTTAGGCCAAAACAACAAAATATTCGAACATTACTCTAAATAAGCTCTAAAAACTACAGGGATTTCTTTTGCAATCCAATCGCTTTGAACACTCCCAAATTTATAAGGACGAACACCTAACAAGGTTCCTTCTCATTTGTCTTTAATTATGGCATTGATGTGAACGCTTCCCAGCACTTCTTCGCACATCACATTCGCCGCGTTAGCCATATGATTGGATAACAGATTTTCTGCACTGGAGGCCTCATTGAATTTGACAATGCCTATTTTAATGAGTTTTTCAACTATCTTTTGAAGGCAATGCAATTTTCTATCGAATGCCCCGTAATTCCCGCATGGTAGTCGCATTGTGCGTTAGTGTCATACCACTTAGGGTACGGCGGTTGTAGGGGTCTTAGATAATGAGGGGCAACAACATGTGCATCGAATAACCCCTGATACAACTCCTTATACGACATTGGAATTGGCGTGAACTGGAGTTTCTCAGTACCTGCTTTCACTCCAGATTCTTGCTTTAAAGAGCTCTGATAGCTGGTGGTCTCCGTCTTTGGCCCGCCCACAGTGATTGGTTTTGAGTGGCCCTTGTTATATCCACTTACATTATCCCTTTTATTTCCCTTCTTCCTTGGGGCCTTTATAGTATCTGGGTATTCTACCCTCATCTTCTTTATTTCGGCTAGATTAGCAACAGGCTTAACTAAAGCATTCCTCAAATTGGATCCTAAGCCTGTTAGGCAATTCACTGGTGTCGATGTGCCAGTCTGATAATATTGGGATCCGATAGTAAAAAGTGCTCCTTTTGGACGCCCATCTGGCTGGACTTGGACACTTGTCGAAGTACAATCTAAGGAATAGACAAGATCCTCATTATCAACCCCAAAGCAAACCACCGGGTCTTTCACTTCTTTTGACTTTCCAGCTAGCAATCGGTTGAACTGGTTTGTAATTCTAGCATCTGATCTTTCATCTCCTGTTGAAATTACCAATTGCTTCAGATCTCAATCAGATTCGCTCTAATTTTTCCAACCTTCGGTCCATTCCTTAGTTTCTATTCGGGTACCGCAAAAATGTTGGTTTTCCAGACTTTCTGAAATAATTTTACCTAATTAAGGTCACTTCGTGAAAATCTAATGCATATGATACAATGTAATGCAAATGCATGAAATGAATGCCTAAAGAGACGTTGATTCTGATTCAATTACATTTAGGAAACTTTTCTAGAAAGCAAATTCCCTTACATAAAACGGATACATGTACGACCTCACCCTCATATTCTAAGAAACAACATCGGTTTTTTCTTCATTCGCATGTTTAAGGTAATCTCTCCAATAGATGCCATTGCTAGCTCATTTTCTTGATCTTGGTCACGATCCATCATCTGCCCATCTTCATAAAGCTCGTCCGCCTCTTTAAGGGGGTGGAATGTTGAAGGCTCTTAGATAATTGCCTTGAATCCTCGAAGCTCTGAAGCGAGGTCACGAACTCTTCCATCGCCATTCTTGTGTTTCTCGAAATATATTCGAAGTCGATTATTTTCCACTTTATCAAGGAATCTGTATTCCATGACAAGCTTTCTAATTTAGTAATCGGACTTGAATCAATATCTCTTTCCTAAGATGCCAATGCGATGCAATCATAATCAAAGCACAAAAGAGGGTTAGTACAAAATAAACAAGGAAAATGAAAGTACCTAATCGGGTGACTACTAGGGGTTTGGAGTGGCTCTATCTAGGCTAAGTTCCTAAGTCCACTATATGAGGTTTGGCTCTAAAGATAAGGTACCGAACTAGCGATTCCTCGATCTTCACCCATTATAGGTTCATACAGCATCGAAGTTCGGTTCAGGGAATACATTTCCTATGGTCGCACTGAGATGAAAATCTCACGAAGACATAGGTACGGATGTATCCCAAAGCGATCCACTATCCCGCACGGAGGTGAAAACCTCACGAAGGAGTAGCTTCTCACTCCCACTTAAAAGGTGTGACCAATGGTCATGCAATGCAATGCGAAAGATATAAAAGTTTAAAATACAAAACATGATGAAGACTATAACTCCAAACAAATGAAATGCAATGAGAGGATCGATATTTAAATCAAATTTTGACTTTCGACAAAAGACAAAAAGTAATCAACTCGTGACTTGACTCTCTTATTTTGGGTTCCCAAATGAGTCGCCAAGTCATTGACACCATTTTTTGGATGGAAAACGGGGTCGACTTGGGTTTTAAAAAATGAAACGAAAACGGGAGTCGCCACCAATCCTTTTTTATAAGGTGTGATTGGATCACTCGAAAAGTGGTTGTTTTAATAAAAGGTTTGATTTTATTAAAACAACTAGTTTGGTCCACGAAATTCGAAAAAAAGCAGTTCGAGAGTTTCATTACGCACGAGGAAGGATTAGCACCTCGACACGCCCAAAATTGGTACCTAGTTGATTACTTAATGTCTTAATGTCGAAAAACTGAAAACTTTAAAGAAATTTAAAATACGATCCTTAAAAAAAACTCGAATGGCATGGATTAAAATTCAAGAGGATATTTGGCAATTTGGTTAAACGAGAAATCGAAACCCAGCACCTTAGAGCACGTTCCTCGAATTTCCAAACGCAAAACATTGCCTTATTTTGTAATTTTTGAAAGGATATTTAGCTATTTGGTTGAACGAGAAAAATCGACACCCAGCACCTTAGGGCATGTTTCTCGAATTTCCAAACGCAAAACATTGCCTTATTTTATAATTTTGAAAGGATATTTAGCTAGTTGGTTGAACGAGAAAAATCGACACCCAGCACCTTAGGGCATGTTTTCTCGAATTTCCAAACGCTAAATATTGCCTCAATTAGAAATATTTTCCCTTTTTTGAAAATATGATATTTATATGCATGATGGAATAATAAACATGATGATGTGAATAAAAAAAAATAATGTGAGCAAAAACAAA
The DNA here is from genome assembly GCF_025698545.1 of Gossypium raimondii. Classification (NCBI taxonomy): domain Eukaryota; kingdom Viridiplantae; phylum Streptophyta; class Magnoliopsida; order Malvales; family Malvaceae; genus Gossypium; species Gossypium raimondii. The sequence continues at coordinate 27,280,140 of NC_068576.1, read as the reverse complement.
TCATTCATGTATATACAATAACAAGTAAAAAATAAGAAAAAATAAAACATTAAAAGAAAATTATGGACATATAAATAAATAAATAAATAAATAAATGAACACTAAGTAAACAAGGATAATAAGGAATAAAATAAATAAAGCTATAAAAATATGAAAACATATGTAAGTATATATATGTATACTTTATATATTTATGTAAAAAAGAAGAACTATGTATGTATAAACATATTATGTAAATGTATTCACGTGTATACATATATATATATAAAATATAAAAACATATCTACATATTTTAAAAATATAGATATATATAAGTAAGTATATACATATACGTATGTAAATTAAAATATGAAAAGTATATACATATAGGTACGTATATATATATATATATGAATCATAAAATAAAATACTTATATAAAATACATATTTTAAAAATGAAGAATATGTAAATATATATATATATATATGAAAATAAAATACATATATAGATATGTACAAAATTATACAATATACATAAAAATGTAGGTATGTATATAAGTATATAAAATATATATATATATACATATATATATAAAAGCAATAATAATAAAAATAATAATAATAATAATAATAATAATAACAATAATAATATGAAATTTATTAAGAAAATAAACAAACTAACAAAAGGACTAAACTAAAATTTAAAACGAAATTCGGGGTTAAATCATAAATAAAATAAAGGGGAAAGACCACAATGAAGGGGCGAATGACAAGGAGGGACCAAATGGGAAATAATCCCGCCCCTCCTAAACGCAGAGCTTCATGGTGGACCATATTATAAAGAAATATAGATTACAGGGCGAAATTAAAACAAAAGAGAACTTGATTGCAAAATCATTTTAAAGCGGAAGGGCTTAAAGCGCAATTAGCCCTTCCGCTCAAAAACACGCGGATCTTGGCCTGGAGCGGGTCGGACGTCGGGTCAGGAGCCCAAACGACGTCGTTTTGGGGCTTACCTGACCCTCCCAAAACGGCGCCGTTTTGCAAAGGCTATAAAAGCCAAATTTTTTTCATAATTTTCATTTTTTTCTTTCTTCCCAAAGAAAAACACCAGAAACTCTCTCCCCTCCTCCGGCCAGAGCCCAAAATCATGCGAGCAGGCGCCACGTCGCCAGCAGAAGTCGAGTTGTCGCCACACCCACCGTGTCTGATGGCCTAAATTTCAAAAAGGTAAAATTTTATTTTTTATTTAAATACTCTTGTACTAATATATATTGTTTTAGGAGAGAAAATAAAATAAAATGAAAAAATAAGTGCGTATAAAAAAAAGAAAAAGAAAGGTCACCTTGAATGTTTTTGTTTTAAATCTGTTTCTTTTTGTTCTTTTTATTTCTAAATAATGCTTGTAAAAAAAAAACGAGGAAGAGACTCCCTTTTTTACAAAACCTCCAGATCGGTTTTCTCCCCCTTTTTTTTACAACCTCTTTCGGGTTTATATCCGAAAATCAAAATAGAAAAATATTTGCTCCTCTTTTGTGTTGCCTGTTTCTTTGCGTGTTTGCTCTGTTTTGCAGGTGAGCAGTTGGGTGACGGGACGTGCGCGGCGCAAGTGGCAGAGCAGGTGGACGAAGGCCCTAGGTGCGGCACACCTAGGGTTGCTGCTGTTTCTTTTTCTTTTCTGCAAATGGGCTAGGGTTAGGTAGATTGGGTTTGGGCTTGTTGGGCTATTTGTTTTGGGTTTGTTAATAGTTTAGTTTGTATTGGTTTTGATGGGTTTTGGGATGGTGTTGTAGTGGGTTTGGTATTTGGGCCCATTATTTGTGTTTGCTGTTTGTTGTTTGGGCCGGGCGAAATTGGGCTTCTACAATGTCTTACCGATTTCTAAGGGGTAAGACATTTTCCACAGCTCCTCTCTTCACTCTCTTCACCCTAACGATTACAGCCTCATCATCTCTGCCTCGTGTTCTCTGCTAGTTCACCTCTTCTCTTTGCTTGCCTCGTTAGCGTACTGGTTCACCTCTGCTGGTTCATCGAAGGTAAAATTGCAAGCTTTAGGTTAGGGATTTCTTCTGCTCGAGTTTGGTTTGTAGGGAATCTGTTGGTTTCTGTAAGTTTTTGAAGGTGGACGTGTTAGGGGTTTCTGTATATTTTAGTTCATTGATAAAATATATTTTTTTCTGCAAGTTTTTGTAGTAGATGTGTTGGTTTCTGCAAATTTTTGATCTTTTTATTTTTTTAAAATTTCTTGTCCATAGTTTTGTGAATCAGTTTCTGGGTTAGTTCCTTTATGTTCTTAGTTTCTTGCTCATATATTTGGTGGTTGGGAATAGTAACTGAAAGATTTTGGCCCTTGGTTATGCTGAATGTCACCTCTGTCGCGGTAATAGTAACTTGCATATTTTTGTCGAGTAAAAATGATATGGCAATTTGATTCCTATAGGAATTAAAGTCCCCTAGTTTACTTAATTTGGCTATTCAATGCTTGTTAATGAAAAGACAATTGAATTGTAGCTGCTTCCTATGTTTCAATTTATGCATTTTCTTTGCTATGCTCAGCTTGTATATGATTTATTTGCTGAAGATGTGTTTCTAAGAAGCTGAGGCCTAGAAATGGTTTCAAAAGTTGCTTTTATGCTTTACTTTTATTATAATAAAACACTTGACTTTCTTTAGAAGAGTGACTTTCTGAAATCTGTATATGTTTAATTTTTAATATAGGATTTTACTTGCTAAAGGTTCCCATGGAATTATTAGACTTTGAATTTTTAATAAGGATTTTATTGCATCATTTGAAAATATATAAAACCATTATTTTGTTTAAATTTGAAAATCCATTATTTTGTTTTTTCGATAACTATGTCACCACTCGATTATTTTATAAGCAAATACTAAATAGTATTTTTTTATTCATGGCCAAACATAAACAAAATCGATTTTATATTGAAAATTATAACTTATAATGTGATTCCTTAAAAAATTTTAGAACATTAATATCGATTATTGTTTTTCTTCCAATAACCTTAGATATATTTTTTTATTTTTATCTCGGATGATTAAAAATTTACTAATAGTTTTTGCCAAGATGTTTGCATTCATTAATAAAAAATTATTAATGCAATTATAATTAGTTTGATATGTATGTATGCACTTTAGTCATGGTAACTTTTAATATGTGATCTTATGAAAATCTTGCATTTTTTTTTGTAATGATCAAATATTTGTGTGGCATTATTTTGTGTAGATGGATCGTAATCAACATCAAAATGCAATTGTCGGAGTCGTGGCTTCAGTTTTAGCTTTTAGGGCTCTTTGGATTAAAAAAATTAAAAATTAGGAAGGAAATTGCTTTTCACCCTCGTGTGAATCGAGATTGTGAAAGAGAATTATATTAATAGTATTTTATATAGTGGTGACCAGCATTGTATTGATGTGATAAGGATGAGACCGATCGCCTTTTTTAATTTGTGTGATATTCTTAGTAGGAATAATTTGTTACAATCATCTAAATCTGTGAATATTAGGGAGCAATTAATTATATTTTTACATAATAATTGGTCATAATGTAAGGTTTCGAGTGATTGGATCTAGATATTATAGATCAACTGAGACAGTTTATCATTACTTTAGGGTTGTATTGAGAGCTATTTTGAAATTGTATAAACTAGTTATTAGATTACCTGATGAGTCAACTCCTAGTGAAATAAAAAACAATCTAAGGTTTTATCCTTATTTTAAAGATTGTATTAGGCCATTAGATGTAACTCATATTCGTGCTTAGCATTCAAGGAGGATTTCGTGGCCGTAAAGGGGGGACAACACAAAATGTATTAGCTGCCATTACATTTGATTTGAAATTTTCATATGTTCTAGCTGGTTGGGAAAGTAGTGCACATGATTCTCGTATTTTAAGTGACGCACTTTCACGCCCAGGAGGATTAAGAATTCTTGAAGGTAGTAATTATCATTAAATACCAAATAGTTCTAGTAAGCTCATAATTTGCTAGTATTAATTATGTTTTGTAAAATTATAGGTAAATATTATCTTGCTGATGTTGGATATGGCATTCGAAATGGATATATTACCCCATATCGTGGTGTCCGATATCATTTAAAATAGTTTATTGCTCAAGGGCCTAAAAATGCAAAGGAACTCTTTAATCTTCGTCATTCAGTATTACGAATTACTGTTGAAAGTGTTTTGGGGATTTTGAAGAAACGATTTCGTGTATTAGATGCTGAATCATTTTGGAATTTTCAAACTCAAGTAAATATAGTTTTGGCTTGTTGTATCATTCATAATCATATAATAGGAGTTGATCCTAGTGATTTACTTAATTAAGGATTATACGAGGAGTCTGAGTCTAATTTGATAATACCAACACTTACGAAGCGAGAAGAAAGAGAAGAAGCAAGAGAATGGTTTGCTAAAAGAGATGAAATTGCACAAACTATGTGGACTGGTTATATGGCTAAAAATATTAGGTAGGTTTAGGGCTTAGGGTTATTGTTTCTATGTTATGTATGTTTTAGTATTAATTTTTTTTTGTTAATGTTGGTTGGATAATGATATTGAAATTTTAGTTTGTTGGATTTTGAAATTATTATGTCTTGAATTTGTTAGATATTGATTATGTTTTAAGCTTGTTAGATATTGAATTTATTATGTTTTAAGCTTGTTGGTTATTGAAATGGTTGACAATGGCAATTATTAATGTAGAATGGTTAAGGGCAACAAAGAAGGGACCTCCAAGCAATTCAGGTGGACAAAACCGATAGAACATGTTTTTCTTGAAATTCTAGCAGAGGAGGCCCTGAAAGGAAATAAGCCTTCTAATGCTTTTAAAGCAGTTTCTATTAATCGAGTTGTCGAAGTTATTTCTGAATGATTCCAAGTCCAATGCGATGCGAAACATTTGGAAAATCATTTGAGGACTGTAAAAAACCAGTGGCAAATTATATGCAAAATTTGAGATGAAAGTGGTTTTAGATGGGATGATAACATGAAAATGATCACATGTGATAGAGCGACATATGATATGTTAAGGATATTTCAATTGTTTATTACTTGTTATTCTAATTGTGTATGATATCCAACAGACACACAAGAAGTATGAACCATTTTTGAACAAAAGCATTGATCATTATGATGAAATGATTTTGGTTGTTGGCAAAGATATGGCAATAGGGAGTTTTGCCAGAACATTTGTTGACATAGATTTGGATGATAGTAATCAAGATTCAATGCCTATAGACTGGGACAATGAAGAAGCTGAAGAGGTAAGAACAAATGTATCTTCATCTGGCACATCCAAATATAAAAGAAAAAATGTTCAAGAAAGTGTCGTTGATGAACAAATTAAATTTGTGAGTGAACAACTTGGCAAAATTGCTAATGCTTTGGAATAATTTGCTGCGGATAAGACACCACAGCTTTACAAAGAAGTGATCTCGATGGAGGAAGAATGATTTGATGATGACTTGTGTTCTGTGTTTAATTATCTAGTGAGTCATGAATCCGAGGCCAAAGCATTTTTAGTTAAAAGTAAGAAGCATAAAAAAATTTGGCTTCAAAAAATTATTTTTTATAATTATTCAATCCTTGTTTTTTATTTTTTAATACAATTACAAATAATTTATTTGACTTTAGTTGTTTTCATTTTATGACGGTTAATATTGTAGCTTAATAATTGAGTATTATTATATATTTAATTTGATTGATTTATTTATAAATAAATCATTGTAATATATGTAAAAGCAATTTAAAAATATAAAAATTTATTAATATGTATATAAATTTATTAATATATGTAATAACAACTTTTTCGAAAAATATTTTCAGGAAATCTGCAAAACAATAGAAAATATTTTACACAGATTCATCCAAACACCATAAAATATTTTCAGTAAGTCATTTTCCAGAAATGTAAATCATTTTCAGAAATTTCCGGAAAATATTTTACTGGCAAACAAACAGACCTTTATTTTCATACAAATTTCTATTCTTTTATGGGATTTCGATTTCATGAAATATGATTTGATTTTCTTGCACGACAATTTGGTTTCAACTGCTTAAAATTAAGATAAAAAGAATGCTGATAGGAGGGTGTTAAATTAAAATTTTAAAAATACTGACTAGGCACGTTCAAACAGCTTTTGTTAATGAGATAACGGTTAAGTGATCATTTTGAGAAATTATTCTAACAGTAAAGTAAAGAAACGACACTATTTTAAAGTGACTTCTAGTGTAGTTTACCTATTTTTATGATACAATACCTATAACCCCTCCGTAAAAAGAAGAATAAATGTATTTTAACGCGCTTAAAGTCACATTCTCCTATATTAGCAACAATGTTTATACCAATTAAACTAAAAATTAATTGGTAATGAAACCAAATATTTAAAATACAAATGTAAGTTTAAAAGTAACATCCAATAAATAATAAAATGTAAGGTTTAAAATTAATAAAATAACACAAACAATATATACCAAATAAAATGAAAAAATATTTTAAATTACAAGTAAAAAATTTAAATAGGTAAATATAAAAATTAAAAATCATTTTGACTTGTAACACTAACTCAATAAACGACATTATCTATATACGTTCAATACGATGCGGTGGGAAACAAATTTTATGTAAAAAATCAAATAAGATAATAATGAAGCTTTGGTTGAAATTGTAAAGTTTAAGATGTAATATGTTTGATGACTAAAGTTCAAATTCTATCATTTACATATTTTAAATTATTTTTTATTTTTATATAAATGTATGAAAATACAAAATACCCTATAATAATTATTACTTGTTGTTTGAAATGTGTTTTGTTTGTACTTTTTGATTAAGTTGGTGTCGAATTAATTTTTGACACAAATTAAATTAACATTTAAATAATAGTAAATATTAATACATTAAATATGATGTGAGGATTTAATTGAAATGATTAAGCTTAAAATCTTAAATACTTAATGTATTAGGTTCTAATCTTTTCGTTTGCATATTTTAAGTTCTTTTATTTTTACATAAAGGCATGAAAACAAAAAATGCCTTATAATAATTATTAATTAGTTAAAATGTAATTTTAAATATTTATTTTCTAAGTTAATGTGAATTTAACTTATTAAATAGTTTGCATAATTCCAAGCTTAAATAATAGCATGTTGAAAATTTTTACTAATTATTTTATTTTTAGTAAATTATATAAATTATGTCTCACATGTTTTATAAATACTTACAATCATATAAATTAATTGCATAGCTTAAGGAATTAATAATGATTTTTAAGGATAATATAATTCTTTATCACAATTAGATCCACATTGATACTTATAATTTTTTATCCACTTTAATATATGAAGTTAATAATTAAATTCATTTTTATCTCTAAACTTCAAAAATATAAAAAATTAATTATTTGTTTTAGAAATAATAATAGTTTGATGATATAACATTATGAAATTGTGCCACATATTGCTTTAAAGAATTTTCAAGTGCTAATGTAATACAATTTTAGAACAACTACAAAGTTCCAATAACAAGAGCAATAATTGAATCGATCAAACTACTAGTTTCTAATTCAATCGGTTTGATTTATTATTTTGAAAAACGAAACTCCATAAAACTTTTACCTATTTATAACTTCAGCTCCGACACGGCAAATGTTAAAATCACCCTTCATTAGTTGCTCAAATACAGTGCAATATCGTCGCTATTTGACAATCCATGTCGCATGGTGATGCAATTCCTTATTATACCCTTAAAGAAAATTAGGAATCCTATTACATGAGTATGCGTGTGGGAACTACAAATTTAGAACACAAATCTATATTTAAAAATTAGTAATAACATATAATAAATAATAAAATGTATGGTTTAAAAATATACAATCTTTAAATAAAAAAATAGATTAAATTAGGTCATGGTGTTGCCATCAACGTTGAGTCGGTGTCGAGTTAACTTGTGACACCAACTCAATCAAATACATTATTAATATATACAATTGATGAAGGTAATAAAATATGCATAATAAAATTGCAATGTATAAAAATATCAAAATAAAACTTTGAATGATAAATTAGGGCAAATGACCAAAAAAAGCCATTTTTTTCAAAAATTACCGAAATGGGCCAATTAGCTAATTATTTACCGGAATGGTCCATTTTCCGCGAAATCGCGTCCACGTCAGCGCGATGTCAGGGTACGCGCCAGGAAATCGCGTCCACGTCAGCGCGATTTGCTGACGTGGACACAAATAGTGCCCTCTAGGACGCGATTTGCTGACGTGGACACAAATAGCGCCCTCTAGGATGCGATTTGCTGACGTGGCATGAACAGTTTATGTTTTTTAGCTTGGAAAACTTTGAAAGGCCATAACTTTTCGCTCGGTTGTCTGATTGAGACGATTTTTTTTATTTCGAATAACTTTTTGAGATCTACGCACTGACAAACCGTCGAAGGGGGTTTGCTGCACTTTTCGTCGAAAAAGATCTTTTTTTGCCCCTAAATTTCAATTTTTTCGGTTCAAAATTGAATTTTGAAACATTCAAATCATTATTTTCCTTATTTATTTGGAGTAAACACCGAATTTTTTTTACATAATTATTGTATTTTTTCTTCTGATTTGACACATGTATGGAATAGGTCCGATAAATCGTTAGAACGTAAGTAATATAATTAAGATAATAACGGTATTTTTATAATATATCAATTAATTAGTTTAGCTTAGTTGGTTAAGATGCTTGCTCTTTTCCCTTAATACATTGGTTCAAATCTTGTTGGTAACAATTTTGAATCTTTTGAATCAATTAACTCTTCAATATTACATCAATAGCAACAAGTACAAAATTTAATTTTGAACCAAAAAAATTGAAATTTAGGGGCAAAAAAAGATCTTTTTCGACGAAAAGTGCGGCAAACCGCCTTTGGCTGTTTGTCAGCGCGCAGATCTCGAAAAGTTATTCGAAATAAAAAAATCGTCTCAATCGGACAACCGAGCGAAAAGTTATGGCCTTTCAAAGTTTTCCAAGCTAAAAAACATAAACTGTTCATGCCACATCAGCAAATCGCGTCCTAGAGGGCGCTATTTATGTCCACGTCAGCAAATCGCGCTGACGTGGACCCGATTTCCTGGCGCGTACCCTGACATCGCGCTGACGTGGACGCGATTTCGCGAAAAATGGACCATTCCGGTAAATAATTAGCTAATTGGGCCATTTCGGTAATTTTTGAAAAAAAATGGTTTTTTTTGGTCATTTGCCCGATAAATTAAAGGTTTTTACAATTGGTGCGAATTTAGATTCTATCATATGCACTTATTGGTTTTTGTTATAATAATAAGACTAAAATATCCTTATGATATAAATTATTTTAATTACAGAAGAATATTTTTTGTAATTTTTCTAACCGATTTGGTGCCCGATTGACTCGTGACACAAACTCAAATAGGGACTTAAATAATAATATAGAATAGATATATAGATAGATATATATAAATCACCTATTCAAAATATAAATATGCATCTAAGAATAACTAGAAATCCTATCACACGCGTATGCGTGTGAAACCATAAATTTAGAGCACAAATATATGTTAAAAATAACATACAATAAATAATGAAACGTATAATTTGAAACTAATTAATAACAATCCATGAAATATGTACGATATTAAAATAAATAAAAAAATAGATTATTTAACCTTGTGTTGTCATCAATCTTAAGTGATGTCGAGTTAAGTTGTAACATCAACTTGATCAAATACATTATTAATATATATATATATATGTAATTAATAGAAATAATAAAGTTTGCATAATAAAATTAAAATATATAAAAAACAAAAAAACACGGATAAATGGTAAATTAAAGGTTTTGTTAATATAGTTGATTAATGTGGGTTCAAATCGTACTATGTGTATATTTTTATTATTCTTTTAAAAGTAAATATTAAAATATCTCTAATTATTTAACTTATTTTAATTATGAAAGAATATTTCTATAATTTTCCTAACCAAATTGGTAATCGATTGAGAGTGATACTAACTCATTTAAAATTTTAAATAATAGCATAAATAAAAGAGTATTAATACCCTAAAACAAATTAACATTTAATTATTATATTACTTTCTTTTAAAATTAAAAGAGGATTGCTCAATTATATTTGTAAGTAATTTCTTAAGTTCAATTTATTAAATATATTTATAGATAACAAATTGTACAAAAAATTTATTATAAAATTTTGCATTAATTTGTTTTTATATTTTATTATTATCATATTTAAATGATAATAATATAAATAAACTATCATTTAATTAGTTAGAGGATATTAATACCATTTAATACTTATTCCTTTTATATTTTTATACATAATTTATCTTATTTTATTCGATTCCATTCCTACAAACTAAAGGTGCCACAAATTGTACTTTTATTTTTAGGAGTTTAATCTCTTTACTTTTCAAATTTCAAAATTCAAGTGTAACTATTAACAATACTAAAATTATTTTGTTAAATTCATGTTTATTACAATGCCGTTTTTTAGTTATATGACTATCGAGTTTTTTTATTATTTTAAAATGTCACAGTAAATTTAAGAAAAGAATTTATTTCAAGAAATAAAAGTGCAATGGCATATTTTAACCAACAATTTTATAATCTTTTGACCTTATGCCCTTCACAATATACAAAATCTAAAACACGAACACAGACAAAAACACACCACCAAACCATGAACATGCAAGAAGTTATACAAAGAATAACATTAAACACATTACAACACAGAATGCACAAATACAACGTTAATACATAAACATGTCAAAATTATATAAACATATTTTAAACACAATTATGACACAAAAATACATACTGACGGGCCTATAATATGGCATAAGTTTACGATGTTATGCAGTGAATATGTAAAGTTTATTTTTCCTAGTGAAAACTACTTTTTTTTCACCAACAAACTTTAGCAAAAAATTGACTTTGTTACCTCTGTTTAGTAGTTACCTTCGTAGCTTTCAAGCGCAGAGCCAGTTTTCCGATTGCAGTTGCTTGGAGCATGGAAATGTGGACAGCTTCTGAACAACACCGAAAGCCTCGAAAATCCTGTCTTTCAGCACCAATATTCATGCATCATTTCAGACATAATCTACAATCTTCATGGGGTTAATTTCATCTGAAACTCAGAATTTCTTGGCATACATGGATTTGACTCCTAGAACAGAGGGAAGACCAAATGGACCAAAAGAAGACATTCCTGAGGCAATTGGATCGAGCTCCACGCCAGTCATTTCAGCTTCATCTTTCATTCAAGCGGCACTAAGCTATCTTCCCGTCTCCCAAGAAGACACATTGTTTACAATAGTGAGAAAGAACATAAGAAAATCAAGAAAAGGAATTTTACTAGTGAACCTGTATGAAGTCAGTCAATCGGTATACATTGATTATGGGGCAATGGCAGAAAATAAGTAGGTCTCGTAATCTTTACACTCACTAATCTTATTCCAGAAAGGAATGACCATGTAATAGCAGCTGATACTGAAGAATGGTACCAAAAACCAAACCAGCATCAATCACATAGCCTCTAAAACGAACAAGTTCTTGCTTCTGTTCATCATATCTAAACTAGATAGATAACAAATGACTGCATTCTCTAAACAACATATCCCCAGACCAATCTGAAAAGCTGGGGCAGTACATTTTTGCCTCACCTCCAGGCCAGCTTCTGACAAAAGAGCCATAGTTGTGGCTTCTTGTATTGAATCTGTGAAATCTGATTATATACCGAAACTACATATCCAAATTTTCAGTTAAGACTCAAAATAACTATCGTAAATAGACAGGTGGTCAAATGCATCAAAATTTGCCTTCAGTCCAACAAACTGACTACCAAGCTGAGCACAACCAGCACTTGGCCACTGGCAGCTGCCATCCCGTGTACGCAAAGGACATAAAGTTTCACATACTTGACCGAGTGGACTGCTGGAAACATCATCCGACACAACTGTAACTGAAACAGACAAATCTGAGTTGTCATCACGCTCCATTGTACCATCAGATTCTTTTCTAGGAGGAGACTGTATACTTTTTTCTTGAGATCCTGTTGGATTACTTTCAACATCAACAGTACAGTCACCATTACTTGTGTAGTTAACCCTGCACCCCAGCGACAGTATGGCTCGCTTAATGGCAACACTTTCCTTGCTGGCTCTTTGGGCCAAGTTCACTGCAGAGCTACTGAGCCGTTTCTCATTCCGTAATTCTGCCTTCAATGTTTCCATGGCCACAGAGTACTCTTTAGCTTTCATTTCAGCTGCTTCTTTAGCCTGTTAGCATTGCAGCACCCAATAAATATTTTAAAAAAATATATATTGTGCTTAGCGAGTACTGTTACATGTTCCCAATTTATCCAGTACACCATGTATTTCTAAATAACCAAAGGGGACAATTAGTGGACAAAAACTGAAAATTTTAATACTGATGACAGCTCACCAATTTATTAATTTCCATATTTCTATGAGGTAGTTTAGGAATATTATTTTGTTTTTAATTTTTCTCCATTACTCCACATTATTCCTGATTTCTTGCTACCTAGTTTCTACTAATTTACACACTCTTAAGAATTAGAATAAGATAGTTTCTAGTATTAAGTAGCCTAGAATTCCTCAATGGCACATAACAATGAATTTCTTTCTGTTCTCTTCTGCAAAAATTCTTCCTACCCTCTGTTTTCATGGTATCAGATTTATTTTTCCTCTGATTTTTATTTTGGCTAAACAGTCATTTCAGATGCGACTCTAGAGGAATATTCAGAGGTGTTATCTGAACCTTCTGGTAGTATATCCTCATCTACGATTTCTACTGGTGGGGAAATCCATTCTCTCCAAATAACCCAACACAAACTTTAGTGGGAACAATTTTCTTGAATGGTCTCAAGTGGTTATGTTGGTAATTCGAGGCAAAGGAAAATTTGGTTACATGATATGTGCAAAGGTAAAACCCAACAAAGGAGAAGCAGGTTACTCAACTTGGGAGTCAGAAAAATATTATGATCATGGCATGGTTAATTAATTCCTTGAAACCCAAGGTTGGCCAGACTTATTTATTCTACCAGAGAGCAAAGGAGATATGGGGCATGGCCATTGAAATGTAGTCGGATCTGGAAAACACAGCACAACATTTTGAGATTCGATCTCCTCTAAGAAACAGCAAACAAGGTGATCTTTCAGTGGCTGAATATGTCTACTCTAGGTAAAGGCTTGTTGTTAAAGAAAAATGAGCAGAGAAGTGAGGAGGCATTTATTGATGCAGATTGGGCAGGTTCAGTTGAAGATAAGAGGTCCACATCAGATTACAATGCTTTGGGGGAATTTGGTTCTTGGAGAAGCAAGAAGCAACCAGTTAGCTCGCAGCAGCATAGAGGCTAAATTTAGAGCCCTTAGGTTCGGCTTGGTATAGAGGATGGAAAATTTGTTAATCAAATGGTTAAGATTCATAACCATTTTCTTTCTTTGTAGCTTAACCAATAGATTGAAAAATTTATCCTCCATACCAAGCAGAGCCTTAGAGCCCTTGCACATGGAACTTGTGAGCTGATTTCATTAAAGAGGTTATGGAAGAACTGAAAGTGCCTAGTACTGAACCTATGAAAGTATTTGAGATAACAAGGCAACCATAAGTATTGCAAAAAATCCGGTTCATCATGACTGAACAAAATATGTTGGGATAAATATGCATTTTATCAGATAAAAAATAGTTAATTTGCTTGACCTATGTGCCTAGCAAACAACAGATAGCAGATGTCCCTATAAATGCACTGCCTAAACCAAGTTTTGAAGTGCCAGTGGACAAGCTGGGAACGAACATCTATTCACCAGCTAGAGGGGGTGTTCGGTGTTGACAGGTCAAGGATTTATTTATTTCCAGACTTCTAGGAGTTAGTTTAGGGTATTATTTTATTTTGGTTAAAATGCGCAGTTAGTCCCTGTACTCGTATAGAATTTTAGATTTGGTCCCAGTGCTTTTAAAGTTAAAAATTCAATCCTCCTATTTTTTCAATTTAAAAATGCTAGTGTAATCATTATTGTTGTTGCTAGTTTCTATAAAAATTTGTCAATTTAACATGTTTATTTTCTGTTAATCATATGTCACGTCATACGAGAGCAGCCTAACCAAAATTCCAAGTTGACAAATTTAGACAAAAAATACTTACAATTTTAATGACTCGACTAAAGATTTTAAATCAAACAAGTAGGACTTAATTTTTAACTTCTTAAATACAAGGACTAAATCTCAAATTTTTTCAAAGTACAGGGACTAACAGCATATTATAACCTTTTATTTTTATATTTTCTTGATGACTCAATACCATTTCCTGAGTTCTTGCTACTAATTTCAAAAGTTTACAGATTCTAAGCATTAGAATAGGATAGTTTCTTTTATTAAGTAGCTTAGAATTCCTCAATGATCTTTCTGTTTCTTTTACAGAGATTTTTTCTAGTCTCTGTTTTCAAATACCTTTTGCAGTTCAGAAAACTTTATAGCCATGCTCCTGGATTCAGCCTCAAGTTCACCAGCTTGGGATTCAGAAGGACAAGCCCAACGAAGATGGAATTGGGGCCAAAGTGTTGGGGCCAAAGCAGCTGCTGGAGGAAAAATTGGCCCATTATGTTTCAATGGATCATAGAAGAGGTTATAATGGGCATGAGAACTCCCCTCCGAAGAACGCAGATCAGCAAAATAGGCCCACAAGCATCCACATGCTTCATAGATACCACATTTTTCTCTCTCCTTCTCACTGAAAATATAAATAAACAAAATACTTGACACTTCAAAAGGGGGTTTGGAGGAAATTTGAATGGCAAGAAAAACAAAATTGTTACTTTCAATACAACGAGGTCATCTTGAAATATATAAAACTTCCTTTATGTACTAATGCAGCTACCCACAATTTTGGACTAACCAGTGAAGGAAATAATTTAGGCTCCTCAAAAGTTTATGAAACAAATTGTAGAACTCAGACTTGAAGGTAGAAAGAACAATGTGCTTTTCTTCCACATTTCTACAAGCTTATAAATCATCTGATCTTTCATAAATGCAGAAGATTGCAACAATAAACACAATGATTCCAGAATAAAGATGCCCATAGGTTTTATGCAGGAATATCCACTATTTTCCATCAAGTGCCAAATTATGAAAATTTAAAAAGCAGTAGAATTTTGATGAATGATAGGGGTACAGATGGCTAGTTTTCTCAACAATCGAATTGAATGAACCCCATTGTAATCTCAGAAGCAAAGTGCACGTATTTTAAGTAAAGCCATGGTTGAGAATATGTTTGCTCTGAGCCTCTGACTTTAAGAGTATCTTATAAATTTTAGATATTTTGTAAGGCATAGATCATAGACGATAGGAAACAAAGATGAAAGTTATTTCAGAGGGAATTAATTTAAGTTTCATAGATAGAATGGACAACGATCACCTGTGCATTGCCTGTAAAAGGCCCTAAATGTTTGTTGCACCATTTTTTCCCAGACACCCCCCTCTCCCACCAATTTTCACATTTCTCAAATTCTTCAGCAAGCAAACTTAAGTTGGCACAGCAGGCTAAAGCTACTAATAGAGAAATTACCTGTTACATAAGAAATTTCCAAAACGACATGAGAGCACACAGTCCAAGAAATCCACCAGGAAAGTCTAAATCAACATAAAGTAAGAATGTCACTAAATCAGTAAGTATGGAGAAAATAAAGGATAAAGTCAAAAAAATTGCCACGTGAAAAGAATTATATTTGATAAAACAAGAAGTGAATGCCATGCATAAAAGAAAGATGCATACTGAGGAGAACTCAAAAGCAAATGGATACACCCTTAACAACTGAGAAACACAATCAACCCACTGCAAAACAACAAATGCACAAATCAGATCTCAAATTAATCAGTGAATTGAAATTATACTGATGAATTAACAACAGCATCAAAATAAGATATCTATTAATTATAATTTGTGTGAAATAGAAACCCCCAAAGATTTCACAATTTCATTACATGTGAAAATTATCAAACTAAAATGAAACAGAACTTCAGTGAAAGAATAACCAAAAATATTTCAGCACAGATACCTGCAAGAATATGGGGGAATAATTGTTCTGCGCATGAGATGTATTAGAAGTTTGAGGTGTGAATGATCCAGAAGATTGGCGTACTGGAGATGATGACAGATTCCCAGTGGAAGATTGTCTGGTTAAATCAAATGAAGTTCCAGACACACTTGGCATTCCAATGCGATCTGAGAATGGGTGACCAAAAGCTAGCCAATCTTTTTCAACAAGTGCCTGTATTAAGATGTAATAATCCAGAATAAGAGACATTTTTCCAAGTTGTTATCCCAATTCCCAAGTTCCCAGGGCACTGAAAAACCATCGGCATCTCACGTGGATGTGCCTAAAGGGAATTTAAACTGCAAAACCACTTTTAGGTGGGGGAACATGACAGCTATTTTTCTCAAAAGTAATGCTAAATATGTGATGCTGTCTTGCTGAGTGAAGTGAAGAGGAAAAGGTACAAGCAAAACCTAGTACATAATATGTGTCTTGGGCCGTAGTGCTGCAAATGAGAAATAGGTTCTAAAAAAGGAGAATGCAAAGAGAGATGGAGGGGTTGTTTGTTGAAAAGGCCATTGTTCAGAAAAATACCTGAAAACCTGCGAATGTCCGGTAATATGGATCAAGCATCAGATTTGCTAGTGAAACCAGCTGACTTGTTCTATCCCATCCATCACTACATTAAAACAGTCCAGAAAGGATAATTAAACTGATATGTGAAAAGAAAAAGAAGGCAAACAACAGATGTAATGGTATTCACATAAATTACTGGTAGATGAATTTGTTGGCATGGCTGAGGAGATTAGAAGGATTTTTTTTCTTTCTTTCTTTCTTTTTTTTGGTTTGGGGGGTGAGATGAGCATGGAAGTGGCCTCATACCATAGGGCATATTGATGAGGAGAGAAACCTAGAATTTTTTTTAATCTTCTTCCTTTTATTTATTTTATAAGATAAACTGGGTCTGACATCTGACTTAAGTTTTATATCACAATGAATTTTGCCTTGAGGCTTCTACAGGGCTTAGGATTGAATTACTACATAGATTTTCACATGTTATCTTTTCTTTTCCTTTTTCATTTTCAACAATTTTAGTTTTAAGCCAACTGACCAACTCACTACCAGTAAAACAGATTCAAGTGAATAGCTCCATCAAACCAAATTAAAAAGTTAAAAGTAACTGATTGCACCAAATAGAAGTCATCAAGTCCATTTCACAAAGTGATACAGGTTCCACCAGTTAAACAATGATATATAAGCAAGAATAATTTGAACTAATGAGAGCAGTAAAAAAGAATAATGCCAGTGCACTGAACCAAAAAGACCCATATCACTTGCTCAAGTGCTGATCACTAACAGAAACAAGTCCGAAGACAATGGAAAGAACTTGCCTTTCCTCAAATCAACTTTAAAACAAATAGATAAAAGTACTTAAATGCAACAAAGATTAAACCAATAAATGTAGGCATGAACTAAAATAATACTAACCTGCAATGCACAAGCACAGACGCTGATTCCAAAGCAATGCGTGCAGCGATCCAAGCTGAACCAGCCAAGACACTTTGAACATGTATTAACCAACCACTGTCACCAAGGGTTGATACTGAAGCAGACATACTGCTGAGATTTCCTCCACCCCAAGTTGAACCGCCATGTCTCTGTAAGTTACAACTTCCATAGATTAGATGTTCACAACAATAATATCACGCATCAATATAGTTGACAGGGCCACATAGAACTTTGTGTGAAATTCTTGTCAGCTTATGTTCTTGATGTATACCAATCTCAGATGCTCTAAGAAGATGACTGACCAGTAAACATCAGGAATGATCTAGCATACTAACATATTCATATTCAAAATACTATAAATACAGCTCAACACAATTAATTCCTTTATTATTATTTTTCTTTTTTGGGGGGGGGGGGGGGAGAAGGATCATAATAGTACACACTTGGTATTATCAGCTAGATTTTGATCCACAAAAGAAAAGAGAAATAAAAGAAACAAACGTAGATTATATTTCTTTAGGAAGAAGGTTTATGCACATAAATTCCTCACAAACTTTATTCAAGTTAATGCACCAAATATCCTCATGGTTCTTTCTAAATGCACTTCCAGTAACTGATCAAGATCTTAATGGGGCTGGAACTGCAGGGCTAACCAAAAATGAAGACATTCCATCTGATGATGCGGCACCGTGAGTGTCTAAATAGTCTCTAAGCCGAGCAAAACTTTCTCTCATTGCATGTATGTTGTCTATCCCAAAGAAAACTATCTGACAAGGAGAACAAAAAAAACTTAGGGCACTAAAAACTACAGAGCCAAATTTTGTTAGGTAGAGATGCATATCTTCCAAGCTCAAACTTAAGACAGACCTCAGAATGAAAATAGTTTGAAGAAGACTCCGAGCCCCCTCCCATTGCTCCATTTGCCAATGCATTTTTTCTTGGTCTTGCATCAGCAATATATAGCTTTCTAAATTGGCAGAAGAAACAATGTTAAAATAGAGGTAACACTAGCAATTCCTATATGGACATTACTTTCATCCTTCTGGAACAAAAGCAAAACAGAAACAAACCATTAAAAGTTCAAAAAACATGTACACTATCAAGGCATATTCTAAAAATCTGGTTACCTAAAAACATGAGGATCTTTCTTTGTGAGCAAGCTCCCATGTGTTATGAAAATGATGTCATTGTAAAATCTAATGGAATATAAAATAAATAAACACTTTTTAATTTGATAATTGATATACACCACTTATTCCAGGAGCAGTTTAAAGTAGGGAAGTAGATGCTGATACTTATGATAAGGAAAAACGACCTATGACATCATACAGGAATCAACAAAACAGAGTACCTCCTTGAACCCTTTCCATCAACAAGTTGAGTGCAAAGCGAAGCGACCAACTTTTCATCGGCATTGCTATAGAAGAATCATAAAAACGAAAAATTAGATGAACCATACTCCTTGAAAGAAAAACCAAAAAATAAGTTTGCCATAGATATCATTTTAGCCAGGCATCATTTTATTAGAAACTTTAGATATGCAATATATATCAATACATTTCTCACTGAAGGGCTTTGGGGTTCATCAAAAACTAAGTAATACCTCCTCATATTCATCATAAGACCAACCAAGGGTTGTGCTGAACGGCCAAGAACTGCTCCAGTTCCTGTTTTCCAATGCAGGTATCACAAATCAAGGACGAACATATATCATTGAGAAGGGGGGGGGGACATACACAAAAATTATCACATACCAGGGTGACACCAAGAAACTACAGGTATCCTACACCTTGCACGAAAAGTTGAAGCTTGGATCACTTCTTCATCACTAGCAAAAATTAGTTCCAGAATGAAGATTAGTTCCTTAGATATAGCAATAATTGTGAAACTAGCCTTATCCACAACGATCTGATTCAAAAGTTAAAATAAGGAAAGACTGGTTCTGGTTTCCTTTTATGTCTTCCTCTTGCCATCTCAAAGGGGATCCCAATACCTTACCTAATACTTTTTGGAACAATCAATGCAAATGGATAACTCGAACACACTGTATAGTTGGAATTTGTGTTGCTTATTCTCCATAAATCATTAGACAATGTAAATGACCCCTCTTCAACCATACTCACAGATGCACAATGGGAGCCTTTTCCAAGAAGGCGGAAGTATTCATTCAGTAACCGCACCTTTGAGTTTGGCTTACTGAATTTGGACGGTCCACAAGTAAAAGCATAAAGATCCCAAATTCTTGCTGGCTTTGCACATCTCAGTAATGCATCAAATATAACACGTCTCTACATAGAAAAAATTTACAACCGCATTAATTTCTTCATATAAATTACTTAAATCTCTGAGATGTAAGGTCAACCAATATGATAGTTTACTAATTTTCTTTTCTATATTAACTGAACTGAAAAGGAAAGGATGTTTGAACTTCCTTGAAACTAGTACAAGTATTACAAGTGTTTATTTTTCCAAAAAGTTAAAACAAATTTTCCTTTTCTAGAATAAGATAAAGCATCATGTTATGCCTAGAAAAAACTTTCATGGACTTAGTTCATTACCATGCAATTCTGGCATATTTATTCCCATGGAATATAAGATTCATCTTCCACCTTAACCCTAAAATAATCCTATGCACTAAGCTTAGCAGAAATTGCACCATCAGCAGTTTGTGGTTGTAGGGAACATGATATGATTCATCTCCCACCTTAAATCTAAAATAATCCTATGCGCTAAGCTTAGCAGAAATTGCACCTTCCTTGTTTTCAAATTCTTTAAACAATACTAAACAGAAAACTTCTTCAAGCCTTAATTGATATAACAAATGCACATATATTATCAACAAGAAAAAACAAAAAAAGATTTAGGGAGTAGAGTCAGCTCTTTGAGTAGGGAATACATTCACCTAAAACTGGGCCTAATGCTCAGGTGCAAAAAAGCAAAAAAATAAAATATAGTATATACATACACATTATACTGAGAATATAAACGAAACCAAAGAATAGATGGCTAAAACAGACCTGCTTGGTTCGAGGGCGAAAACCAAACACAATAATTCTCATATCTTTTCCTGCAAAAGTAAGAGAAGCCTTTAGGTCCATTATTTCCATACCAATTAAATTAGAAAACTAGAATAGCATTGTCTATGACCTAAAGGACAGTTGTTTGCGTTAAACTAT
This sequence comes from Gossypium raimondii, assembly GCF_025698545.1. Classification (NCBI taxonomy): domain Eukaryota; kingdom Viridiplantae; phylum Streptophyta; class Magnoliopsida; order Malvales; family Malvaceae; genus Gossypium; species Gossypium raimondii. Next base: position 27,259,380 of record NC_068576.1, on the reverse strand, counting down.
AACAAGATTAATTCTGGTAGACATTTGAACCTAATTCGAAATCCTAGTAGGAGTCTAGGAATTGGAAAGGTGGACCACACAATCTTATAAAACCATCTAGCCATTTTGGTGACAATTATCAGTTTTCTTAAACTAAAAGGATCTCTTACAAGTATGTTATAGGTTTCCACTACATGTGTGAAAATTTATTATAATAGGAGTGTTTTAAATAAGATATTAAAGAAGTTTTTTAGATATTATTTTGTATAGGTCTTTTTAGAGTTATTATTTACTTTTACTTTTTTCTTTAACTCATATGGCTTGTATAAATAGGATACCCAGTGTCATGAGCCGCTCATGATCAATGCGTACAAAATCGCCCAACAAGGTCAACTGACTAAATTACGCTCAGTCAACCCCACTTGGACTGGTTCGATTCATGGATCATAGATGGAAGCCCATCTACTTGAAGCCCGGTGGCCCAATGAAACACTCCAGTAATTTAGAGTTATCGAGGTAAATATTGTAATCCTAAGGATAAGATGTAACGAGTTCAAATTATTTAGGACTCTTATCTTGTTGATAAACATTAATCTTAATCGTCGATGTAATTTGAACTGTACCGTGGGATCAAAAGGAGTTCAAGTATAAATAGAGGCTTTCCCCTCATTTGTAATCATCCTATTCAAAAGTAATTGTATACTTTGAGAGCATTTACTCAAACACTTTGTGTGCAATCTTTTCTGGTGCCTTTTCCTGTTTGCTCATTGTTTCTTCTCTAATGTGTTCGCTTGTACTAAGTCTCAATGCCTTAGAAAATTTCTTTAAGAATTATCGCCTTTTTAGAGTTAGGTTGACTTAGACGAATTTGAAACAAAGTTATCTTCTAAAGTCACACGATTTGCTAGACTAAAGTTCTAGTCCCGTGACGGTTTGGTATCTGAGTCAAGGTTTGTAAAGTGCTGAGTTGAGATGACGAAAGAAGTAGAGGATCAAAATCTCCCAATGGAGACTTGTGGAGGTCCAAGAAAACTTACGGATCAAGAGATATGCTGTCGACTTTGGAAGGCAAGATTGTCAAACTCGAGGGTTTCGTGGGTGATATGAAAGAAAGCCTCAAGGTAGTTTTAGAGGCACTGTAGAGCTGGACACGAGGAGAGATGAGCTCAAAGGACAAGTGTTGGACACTCTTAATGCCGATGTGGAGGAGGTGCAATGAGCTCTCAATTCCATTGTGGCTCAGTTAACAGAGAGGGGTGATGCTCTCGAAGCTATGGTGGCAGCTTTGAAGGAGATTGAGGGGCTCCTTTTTTGCAAAGCAACCGTGGGTAATAGGGTGTTGGCTGCGACACCCAAGCCTAACATGGATGTACCCAAGCCTAAAGAGTTTAAGGGTACTAGGTCCACAAGGAATGTGGACAATGTTCTCTAGGGAATGAAACAGTAGCTCCGTGATCCTATGTATTTTACTAAAGTCACTCTTTTATTATGGCGTCATAGGTCCATAGATGAGAAATGAGGTGAAACCATAATTTGGACTTGATTTGAGTTCCAAAAAGAGTTGGGCAAATTTACCAAAAGTATGCCAAGGATGAGGTTCGGACTAAGTTGCGCCAACTTATGCAACAAAACCCAGTTAGGGAGTATGTATGGGAGTTCAGTGACCTGATATTCTAGATTTCTGATTTAGGTGAAAAAGTGGCATTCTTCTTTTTTATGGATGAATTGAAGTCATTGGCCAAGTAGGAATTTAGCAAAACCATAACCATAGCAGAGTCCTTAATTGAGCTTGGTTTGAAGAAAAACAAGTTCGAGTCCTCTAAGCCTAAAAGGAAATGCAACGGTGGGGGAAATCACGAGGGACAAGTTAAAAATGACAATGGTGGCAATGGGAAACCACAAAGGAGGAAGTGAAAGCCCAACAACAAACCAAAGGAGAAGAAGAGTGAAAAGGAGTCGATATAGAGATTCTTATGTTGTAGTTCACATAGAATGCGGGATTGCCTACAGCAATCCAAGCTGACTATGGTTAGTAAAGAAGAGGGGGAGCCAGATAATGAGACTTTAAAGCTTGATACGATGATACTCAATTCTGTGAAGGCAAAGAAAGGTCGCAAGCAGAAAAGGTTGATGTTTGCGGACATCAAAATCGCAAACCAAAGGAGTGCTCTTATTGATACAGGGGCATCAAACTTGTTCATGTGAGAGAGCTACGAATCAACTTGGTCTCACAGTTAATAAAATAACTAGAAGGATCAAGACTGTAAAGTAACACAAAGAGTTGAGCTATAGATTGATGATTAGAAAGACAAAAAAGACTTTGAGACAATTTATTTAGATGATTACGAATTTATGTTTGACTTAAATTTTCTTGATTAGATTGGTGCCTTTTTGATTCTTTTTGCCGAATACATATATATATTTTGGATCCTCAACAAGAATGCATTGTGCAAGTGAGTCGTGACGCAAAGGGTGGAGCTAAGACTATTGACAATGCAGCTAGCCAAGAATGTTCCTTGTGGTGAGAACATCAACTTGGTAATACAGAGGGATAAAGAGATCTCCTCGAAAATACTAAAGGTGCAGCAAACCGATATGAAGCATGTTGAGTTATTAGTTGGGCTACCACCTATAAGAAAACTGAGTTGTGCATTGAACTTTGTTGGTAAAGAAGTGATGCAAATTGGACAGTAAAAAAGAGTAAATATGACTAGTAAGGTACATTTCAAACACTTTTCTAATGTTTTATGTTATAACTTACCATTGACCTGATAAAGACACATTGGCCCTTTCAAAATTCTAAAGTGGGTTAGCCGAGAGGCTTACAAATCGGAGTTAGCGACAATAATTATGTCAAAACCTATTTGTAAGGATTAAGGGGATCCCAAGAGCGATGGTCTCTTACGATAGAGATGTACAAAGGGGAGAAATAGTTCGAATTAGATAGCAACAGAGACATAAGCTAAAGCAAATGTTTCGAGGGAAAGAACTACTTAACAAAACAACTAGTTGGGAATCAGCTAAGGCATTGTGGCGGTTTCAAAACGAGTTAGACCAACATCATTCTAGGGACGCGACGAGAGTGTCACTAAAATGTATAAGGGAGAATGTCACGGGCCATAGATAGAAGCCCGTGACCAATGCACAGAACATCGCCCAACAAAGTCATCTGATTAAATTGGGCTCATTCAAACCACTTGGAGTGGCCTGATTTGTGAAACATAGAAAAATCCCATCTACTTAAAGCCTAATGGCCTAATGAAACCCTCTAGTAATTTAGAGTTATCAAAGTAAATATTGTAATCTTAAGGATAAGATTGTAAACAGTTCAAATTCTTTAGGACTCTCAACTAGTAGATAGACATTAATCTTAGTTGTCGATATAATTTAAACTGTATCGTTGTATCGTGGGGAGTTCAACTATAAATATAAGTCTTCCCCCTAATTTGTAATCATCCTATTCAAGAGTAATTGAATACTTTGGGAGCATTTACTCAAACATTTTGTATGCAATCCTTTCTAGTGTCCTTTGTTGTTTGTTCATTGCTTCTTCATTTGTGTTTGCTTTCACTAAGTTTCGGTGCCTTAGAAAATTTCATTGAGAATTCTCGCATTTTGACTTAAGCGGATTTAAAGCAAAATTATCGCCTAAGGTCGCGCGGTTTATCAGACCAAAATTCTAGCACCATGACACTAGTAGTGAATAATAAGTTTTTCTTTACCCATAATTTTTTTCTTTATATTCACTTGATTTCTACCTTCGTTACAAGGAAGAGAATTTAAGTATGACCCAATTTCCTACAATTCCTAAAGAAACACTTTATAGGTAATTTTTTATTTATCAATCTACAAAATCTATTAAATCATTAATTCCAAAGTGAAGTATAATGGTCATAATTCTACCCATACTCCCATTCTACAAATAAAGGTAAACCCTAATCATTCTCTCTCTCCCCCTTCTAGCCCCTACCACTTCTTGTAGCCTCATGTCCCATCAAACTTCAAAATTTCAAACATATTTTATTACGGGAAAAGAATGTTCCCAATATGTATTTGGATATTCTCTTTTCAACTACCTTATGCATAATGCTCATCTTGTAGGTGCTTTTTCTATTATCTACAAGCCTATCCACTAGAAATAAAATGAAAGAATTCACGTAGCTGCTAATTATAGACACTTGACCACTTATATAAAATAAACGAATAAGTATGTTCGTCCAAAATTTAAAATACTGAAAACATGTTTTTTAAACAATTAAGACGTTAAAACATAGCATACCTATGATTTGAAGGAGACGACGAGATGGAGATCTATCAATTTGGCGAGCAGCTGATTGATTCTTCACTACCTACACAAATCCCCATCAATGCAAAATATATTAAATCAATCCACCTAGACGATTATTAGATTTAATATGGGCATTCAACAGTTAAAACAAAAAAAAATGGTATTATATACAGGCACACACGTCTATACTTGGTCTAAACTCTAAAGAATAATATAAATGCAAGTGTTAGGAACTAAAAACCTATCTATGCTATTGCATGTATTCTTTTATTATTTCTTTTTTCTTTTCAGATGTCTAGGCATCTTATGGAACTAGGCAAGGGACCTATCAGCTTAGACCTTCTCAAGTACTATGAGTGAAATTGGTTATTCAAATAATAGAATACAAATAACAACATAGTCGCTCTTAGATCACATATATTCTAAAGATTGCGTAGGCCTCCATTGAATAACCAAGGTGGCTTCTGACATTTATTTGACCTAATTCGTGACAATTTTACTGTTCAATTATCTTGTCAAAAATGAATAAAGATTTTAATGAAATGGCTTTTTAATCCCAACGCTTTGCACAAATCTCACTCAAATTCATTCCAACATACTTTATTTATGTAGTTTGTCATATCCACATCTATTAAGCATTCAAGTTGTTGCGATGCATTATTCCATTGGGTCTATACATTGAATTCAAAGTTCATATCTCCAAGCTCAACAACAAATTAACTTACCATTTTGTTGAATTTCTCAATTGTTTCCAGAGGAATGGTGCCTAGTGGAACAATATTTCTGGTGCCATCACTCTTTTGAAAAGAGGAAAATTAGATCAATTACATTGAAGTTGTAACAAAAAAGCATAAAAAAACCTACTACATTACTATTAATGCATGCGTATAAAAGAAATTTGTGAAATGCGATGTTAATGAAGTTTTATAAAAGGAAATAGAAACAATAAGTCCCAAAGATATGCAGCATCCCGCCCATTTTTTAGTATCATCAACTCATACGAGCACTATTGTAATTCTCATCACTTCTAATACCAATGAGTTCTTTTGAAAAAGCATTTCATCTCTTCCATCTGTTCTGTCATCTTCATTTTCTTCTCAACATTAAAAGCATTATGTAGAATGAGTTCATATTAAAGCTGAGTATCACATAGAGCATATTCTAGTGTGAGACTGACAGTTTTCACGCTGATACTAATGTCAAAACAGAGAGTACAGTGTCACCATTTAATTTGCAATATTAAGGTTGATATCAATCTAAAGAAGTTCTTAAACAAACATAAAATTTTCCCATTTGCTTGAAAAACTGGAGAATGAACTCCATTGTTAGAATACCAAGTAACTAAGTGCATTTTCAGGAGCTTAGAACTAATTTTTATAATCCCTATGGAAAAATGCCATCTATTTCAAGTTTGAAATCTAGGAATATTTGTATGTGCTATTACTCAAAAATTTCTTCATTCACCAAAAAGAGCTTAAAGTGATGCTGATGTATGTTGGCCAAATAATGCAAGACAGCAATAGTTAACCAAATACTAAATGCCATAAGGCAAATTACTTACAAGAAAGAGAAGTCGAAAGTTGGTAATGAACAAAGTTCCGGCCTCATCTCTATTAACAAGAACAACACCATGGCCCTAAAAATAGATATTCCAAAGTGCCATTACTTTAAGATATGCTATTGTAATATTTAAAGAAAGAAGCAGAAACTTCATTTTACAGAATTCACCTACTTATCAAGATTCTTGAAATTAACAATCTTGGAATTTCTCATTTCAATCAAAATGATAATCGGTGATCTAAGTTATCTATGAATAGAATTCAAAATCCATAATTTCAAGAAAAATCGCAAGGAAATAAAAATAAAAGAAAAAAATTCAGAAGAACCTCCTCTATAACTCGCTCAGCTTCAAGCAGAAACTCCGAATTAACATGAGAAACAGATCTTGTAACCGGCTACAGTTAAAAATTTGTTAATTACTTATTAAAAATGATAAAGTATTTAAAAAAAAAAACAACCCTAGAATCCACAAAAAGAAAAACCTCAATTTTGGTCCATTCAAGGGCGTCCCAGCTACCAGCACCGTCCAACCTCTCGCTACCATCAGAACTGTCTCGGGAGGAGACCGATCTAGGCGGCCGAAGTGTAGCCATGTCAGTCGAGTATTGACTCCAATTCCTCCTGTGTTTTTTTTCTTTTTTTTTTTGAAATTTTATTAATTTTCGAAGGTTTTGAAAAGTTAAGTTCGGAGAGACAAACAAATGAAATGAAAGGATTAGTAATGTTGACCGCAAGTGTGGCGGGTTGGATTTTCCAGCTGTTTGCTACATGTACAAAATGTATTAGGATATTTACCAATCCGGACCAGATTGACAATTAAATGATTTTTAGGGGACGCCTTTACTTACAAACAGCTTATCCTACGGTTTATGTTTAAAGTGAGTTTATTTCATAAAAAAATTATTGATAAAAATATTTTTTTATTTGTTTCATAAAAAGTAAATTGAACAAGGAAAAAAATCATTTTCAAAAATTATTTTACTTTTCTAAAAAAAGTAAGTCATTTTATGAAAAGAAAATATTCGTAATTTATATAAAATTAATTTAAATCAAATTTAATATTATAATAAAATTTTTAATTTTAAGTTTTGAAAATATATAAAATATTAAAATCTTAATATCAAATATTACGATGTTGAATATTATTAAATACACATATTTAATTCTTTATATATAATAATATAATGAATTAGTAATACAATTTATTATTTTAATGAATTATTTAATATTAAAATTTTATTTTAATAATAAATTTTAACAATAATAATTAAGTTTAAATAATATTATTAATATATTATTGAAAGTATTTATATTAATTTTAATAATAAATATATATTACAATTTATAAATATTTAATAATAAATGTTTTATAGTATAAAATAGGAATATTTTAATTATGTAGATATGAGTATTTGTTTAAATCATGCTTAGCTTCATTTATCTCTTGACTTTGATGTGTCATTATTGACTCTCATATATGTAATTTAAATTAAGTTTTAATTACACATTAATTATTACTAAGTTTACATATGATATTAATTATTATAAAATAAATTTCAATTCTCAAAAGGAAATGCTATTATAATATTTTGTAACAAATATATTTATGTTGTGTTTGTTTCACTAAGAATACCTTGTAGAAAATGATTTAAAATGTCAAAGAATGGAAAATATCTTACGGAGAATCATCTAAACATTAGAAAATATTAATTTTTCAAAAATTGATCAATTTTCCGAAATCATTTTTCAAAGTTGTTTTCGATGAAACAAACACAACCATAATAAAAAGAAAAAAAATGAAACCAATATTTTTAAGGATTTACCAAAATATCTAAGAATTTATTAAAATTTCTATGGTTATACTAAAATATCTAAGGAATTACCAAAATTTTTAAGGATTTCTCAAAATTTCTAAAATTTTACGAGTATCCTAGACCTAATCAACTTAACATTCCGTCATACCAAATTTCTAATGATTTACCAACATTTTTAAAGATTTACTTTTAACACTTTTCTCGGTGTAGTCTTAGTTGATGGTTTGTGTAGGCGGATAGTTGGTTAAGTTTTAACCGAGGTATGGCTGATTTGTGCTCTATCCGCCAATTCTGAATTTGTATTGTTTGTCGCACCATGATTGGCAGACTGTTTGGTTATTCTGATAAGTCTGTAATGTTTTGGTTGAAGGGTTCACTTTTTGGCGAAATATAGGTCTCTAGTTTTTATGTGTTGGCGTGGCCACTGTGGGAACTTGCCAATCAATGTTTTTCTCTTGAAAAGTTTTGAATGATAGATCCTTCTATTTGTATCTGCTAGTAGTGGATTGTGTGATTGTGGACCCAATTGTTTTCTGTTCAAACATGTGTGTTTATTGTATAGTTTTAGTTGGTTTCTTGTTAAGATCTAGTTAGAAATTAACTTTGGTACAATGAATGCTTAAGGTGAGTTTTGCCTAGAAGTGATTATGTTGGCCACTTTAATATGGTAATTAGCTTTGTATGTTAGCCACATGTAAGTTTTGTGAGATTTGTGTGAACTATATATATATATATATATATATATCAGTGAAACTGTTGTAGTGGGGTTTTTCTTCCCTTTTCCCTTGCTTTGTTATACTCTGGTATCATGCTTAAGGAAGAGTTTTTCGTTAAAAAGGAATCAAGAAGTGATAGATTAGTAAGAAAGGGTTGTACGTGCAACAATAGAGTTAGTGTATTAAACCTCGTTAGGATTATCCGTAAGTATCCAGTCTGTATTACTCTTCTCTGTGTTTTCCCTCTGTTTTGAGTATCTCACTAAATTTTGGTTATCATAGCATAGAGTTCAGGTGAGACCATTGGCATAGAACTTTGTGAACCTATTCCATGTGGTCATCTGTGTGTGCATGTTTGTAGTATGAAATGGATACGACTTCCTTGGGTTAAACTCTGTGCCCAATTATGATGAGCCACTAGTAGGGCATGTTAGTTGCAAACCAGAATGGCAGATGTGCTAAACCACTGGTAGGGCATGCTAGTTACTAACTAGGTGGAAGTATATGATGGGCCACTAGTAGGGCATGTTAGTTGCTAACCAGATTGGCGTGTATATGGGCCACTGGTAGACATGTAAGTTGTTAACTAGGTTGGCGGGCCACTGGTGGGGTATGTTAGTTACTAATCGGTTGGCGTGAGTGCTAGGTTTGGTAAGGCATGTTAGTTGCTAACCAACCTAGCGATATGGGTGCTGCCTACAGTAGGACATGTTGTTAACCATGGAAAAAATCCCTGAACTCACAGGAATACGCATGTGGTTGAAATGATAAGAAATGTGATATCTGTTTTGAAATGTGATTGGGGATTTGAGGTTTAACCCAAGGAAGGATTTGAAAAGAGTAAGTTAATATGACTCTGTATGTGTTATATGTTATGTATAATTTGTAACACCCTATACTCGGCCTGGTCGCTAAGCCCGAGTACGGGATGTCACACCACCATCTCATCTTGTTTACGTTAAGCAGGAAGTTAGATTCAAGTAAATCAAGCATCTTTTGTTAAGTTGATCAGTTTTTAATACGTCCAGATGGTTAATCATCATTGTTACATGCAAATCTTCTGTTAATCGATCATACAAACAACCAGAGTTATGCATAAGGATCAATTTGCAAATTTCATAAAAATTTTCGTAGGTATCGATACTGATATCCATGTATCGATAATTTCCTGAAGTGTTATCGATACCACTTGGAAAAACGATATTAATTGAGCATTTTGTTTCTCGATTTAAAAACCTATCTATCGAAAAATATCGGTACAACAGGATAAAGTATCGATATTTATCCCTCGAGTATCGATACTCGAGCAACGGTATCAATACCAAATCTCTATTCTATTTCCTATACGTTTTATTTCACAGAGGTATCGATTTTTAAAGCCCAATATCGATACATCTGCTATTGGAGCTAAAAATACAGCATAGGAATGCAATTAACTTATCACAAATAGTTCCTAATCAACATACATCAAGTACTAAATTAAATAATTGTTCATATGACTTAATCAACAATACAAAATACTAAAAGTGAATCTGAACCAATATCATCATGCCATTGTCAATGTTTAAGTATTCTAGCATAAAAATAACACAAAATTCCCATAGGTGAATCAAAATGGTGAAGCTCAATATCTCAAAATTGTTCTACCACATTGCCTAATTCCCCAAAAAGAATAATAAAATAACGAAGCACCTAAGAAGAATAACCAGACTTCCTTGGATCACTCATTTGGTAACCACACCACCCACACCTTTACGTCACTAATCTACAAATGTTGAAATGAGGGAATGAGCTTTTGCAAGCTCAGTGAATGAATAGGATAACCACCATATAAACATGTCATCATGCAACACAACCAGTCATTTACTCGTAGGTACCACAATCTTAAGTTTAACATCATATAGTACTAAATCATGCATAGTCTAAAGGTCATTCACACAGCACATATTCATAATCGTTCAAGCATAGAACATGTTCCACACAATTATATAACACAAGGCAAGATGAGATATGATGGCACTTGTGTAATAGCCCGATTTAGGGTCTAATCGGAATAGTGGTTTTGGGACCGCAAATCTGATGAGGAAAATTTTATTATTATTATATTTTTATGGTCTACAACTTCACAAAAAGATTTTGTGAAAATTTCGTTCGAAAATTTTGACGTTTGAGCACACAATTTAGTCAAAAGGACTAAATTGTCAAAAGTGCAAAAGTTGAGTTCCATATGTCAAAGGTGTTTAATTGTTATGGAATTACAAATTAGGGGTCCTTATGTGGTAATTAGACCATTAGTTAGTGATGGACAAAAATGGACATGAAATAAGTGAAATAGGATTTTTTTAGTAAGGGCATTTTAGTCATTTAGTAAATAAATAGAATTAAAATGGGAAAAAGATAAAAAAATGGGTTCATCATCTTTGCTTGCTGCCGAAAATTGAAAGAAGCCATAGCTAGGGTTTCTTTACTTCTTCAAGCTCATAGTAAGTGCATTCTAGCCCCGTTTTTAATGTTCTTCGCATTTTTGAGATTCCTGTAGCTCGGTTTATCTATTTCTACTGTTATTTTGAGCTAGGGTTGAAATTTGAAAAATTAGCCATGTGTAAAATGTATGTATTTTGATGTTTTATGGAGGAATATGAAGCTAGAATTTATGTTATACTATTTTTGCTAGTCGATTTTAAGTGAAACCGAGTAAAATAACATAATCGGTAAAAATATTTAATGTTCGTAAGTAAGAGTTAGAGTGAGAATTTGATGTTGCCATAGAAGGAAAAAGTGATCAGCATGTTATAAAAAATAAGAATAAGGAATAAAATTTAATTTCCATACTTTGGGGCAAAAATGTAAATATGCAAAAATTTAGGGACAAAATCATAATTTTGTCAAAAGTTGAGTCGAGGATTATTTTGATAAATGTGAATATTAAACAAGCTAAATTTTCTATTATAGATCAAGAAAGACGTGGAATCAACCTCGATAAGGGAAAGGAAAAGATTGTGGAGTGAATTGCAAAATTCGTATATTTTTCACCGAGGTAAGTAGTATGTAATTAATACATTGTTTATAACTATTTCTGATATTTTGTTGTAATGTATGAGCAATTTTTGATTATGACATAGTTATATAACAATTAGGAAATTTAAAATTGACAGTTGAATCGATTAAAATCCACTTGAATTGTGGATATATCATTGGCAAGTAATAAGTGAAGTAGTTGAATTGAATTATTAAATTTGTTCTGGGATTTGATTGAATTATTGAAATTGTGATTTGTGTACGGATAAATTATAAATTCTTGAAAAGTAAGAATCTCTGTGAAACTTTCGGAATAAGAAAGGCTTGAATAAAGTGCCTGTAAACACGTGTGTAGTACTAAGTGCAGGCTACTACGTGTATCGATAGATAACGGTCACATGTGTAGTACTATGTGCAGGCTACTACGTGAACCAGAAAGTTTAATCACGTGTGTAGTACTATGTGAAGGCTACTACGTGTATTGAATGATAATAATTACACGGGTGGCACTATGTGCAAACCACCGAATATCCGCTACTATACCGACATGTTCAACGGGATATGAGTATTGATAAACAATTATGAGTATGTGATTGAAATGTGATAAGTCGCAAAAGATTAACTGGAGTGATGAAGTTTTGTACTGTGCTTACAAAATAAATTATTGTAATGTTATGTGAATGAGTGAAAATGAAACAGAACAGATTTGAACAGTGGAAGTGATGTTAGTTTGAAAAATCACCAAAAATTGTAGAAATTGAGTTATTGGTTGAATAAGATATGGAATTAAATCTTAATGAGACTACTTTCATATAAAAGAAGCAGAGCAAGCAAAAGAGTTGTATATTTTGAGATATTTGAATTTTAGTGAGGTAGAGTCAGATTGATTTCAAAATCCCTTGTTCTGACTTGCAAAAATCATTAAAAAATTTGTACAAAAATAATTATGAGATATAGTTTACATGCTTAGAATACTTAATGAGTCTATTTTCAAAGTAAACAAACAAAAATATCATCCAAATTCTGTACAGTGAGATAAATCATTTTTAGTGAAGAGAGGTCAGAGATGTTGAGCAGTGAAGCAGGGGTGACTTTAAAGAATAAACTGTACTAATTGACCAAGTCAAAAATTCTGAAAATTTTATGGTAAGATGATATGTGAGTCTAGTTTCAGGGAAAATTTATGGATCTTAATTTGGTGTTTCATAGCTCCGGATAAAAATAATTTAGTGACCGCGACTCAGAAAAATAGTTTGCTGGAATTTGAATAAATGACAAATTTATGTTTGATTAAAATTATGTTATCTATGGAAACATGCTCGAAATTTATTTATCAATTGCATACGTACTTACTAAGCTATATGCTTACTCCTCTTTCTTTTCTCTTATTTTATAGTGTTATCAATCAACTCGAAAATCAGACAGAGTCGGGACTCATCCACACTATCTACATCTTTTGGTATTTTGAAAACAATATTTCTGAATTATGACATGTATAGAAGACTTAATGTTAATGGGATTTATATATATGTGTATATATATACTAATTACTACTTATTTTAAAATGTTAATGTATAATAATTGATAGGTTGTTTTTTTTTAAATTACTAGTGAGGTTACTTTGAATGTCGTGAATGATTTAATTATGTTTAAGTATATAGTTGTATTAGTTGAAATATTGAATTTATTGGGGATTGCATTTTTGAAAATTTGCATGAGGGATTAGATATTTGCAAAAAGGGATTATGTCAAAATTTTGTAAAAAAAAAAAACTTTGATTGTATAAAAATATGTATTTTATGTTTGATAACACTTTTTACCTGATTTCGGCGATGAACAAGGGTAAGAGGTGTTACAACTTGTATTGTGAAATATGTAGTGAGCTTTATCATCACACATCGGATACATGGATCTCCTTCCACCATATGGACTCGTAGAGTCAAACATGTCCCAAAAGTGAAGCGTATAGCTAACACTCTCCTCATTTCCCCTCACATGTTTCGTTGAATGGAGCTTGGCTCACATTCCTTTATCCCTCCAAACATTTCCCAGGGCCTCAACACCCAAAATCTCTATACATATAAGTTAGTACTCACAATCTTATGGCATGCCAACTATATCCAATGGTTCTAAGATCACAAGGCCAAAATATCTGAATAGCATCGCATAATACTTATCGGTTAACCGTGCACTATCACTGCATATTAACATCTTTTGAAAACACTAGCATATTCATATAACATATATAATGTACTTTTATTACATGTATATAACTACACTTTACACAATAAACACCAAATCCACATATCACATATCATGCATACTATATAACCACAAGACAAGTATAGTTCAAGAAAACTTATACTCGAAATTTAGAGTAGGGGTTTAGGCTACCTCTAAATTCCCAATAACACATGACTCGTGTTTACGAGTTGCAAATCTATACACTCACCACTTCATACTTTTGTCAAAAACTGAAAGCTCAACTAACTCTTTCCTAGCTCGTAGTAAGCTCTAACAAAGCTTTACACATATAAGTCACACAATAACCACTGTCAAACATCAGCCAAGAATCCACTCAAACCAACTAAAACCTAAGCTTTAAGCTAAATTCTCATGTGACTTAAACCATTAACATCACAAACTTTATATACCAATATCTCGATCTATACTCAACATTTTTGCTTAAAATCAGTTCTGCTCATATACTTGATCATCTACGCCTAATTTGCAACCTTTAAACTAGACAAATCTACTCGATTCATGGTATCGACATTTTCGACATCTTTTAGGCAAATTTCACAAAATTCATAAAAACATGAGAAATCATTAACGAAACCTCGAGATGAGTTTAAACCTTCTAATCATGCTAAAATGGGTTGAAAAACACTTTGAAACTAAGTTTTTATGCAAAATCCTGAAATCCACCATTAATGGCTAGATTTTCGACTTTTATTTAAAATATGCAATTCGAGGGCTAATAATTTAGTTCTAGAGTCTAAATAACATTAAAAATCAATGGTGACATGAATGATTACTTTTGACAGAAGAATGAATGAGTTTTGACAAAAATCTGAAAACCCCACGTTTGAAGAAGATGATGAAATCTATGGAGTTTTTGGGTGTTTTTCTTGAAGGTTTATGATGGTAAATGACTTAGGAATGATAGAAATTCAAGGTAATGGGATTTGGTAATAAAAAATCAATAAAAATAGCTAGGGAAAAGAAAGGAGCAACATAAGCTTAAAGGGAATGAAGAAAACGTGAAAACTATAGGTGGGGGTGGCTTTTAGGTTCAATTTTAAAAAGTGGTCCAATTGCCACATAAATGTCCACTATTTTGACTTTGTTATAAATCGGTCCTTTTTTTAAAATTAAGGGCTTCTTGAACACTTTTTCAAAAATTGATTTGACATTTAAGATGCCATAATCAAAAATACTATCGAGTACCAATCTTACGAAATTTCGAGCTCGTCTAGGCCAAAATTCCTAAAATACCCTTAAAACTCTTAGTCCATATTTTGGGGTGTTACAATTCTCCCCTTTTAAAAATAATTTCTTCCTCGAAATTACTTGAGCTAAACAAATAAGGATATCGGCGTCTCATTGATTCCTCGGTCCCAAGTAGCCTCTTCCACTTGATGATTGAACCACAAAACTTTAACCAACGGAACCCTTTTGTTTTGTAACACTTTCACTTCATGGTCTAAAATTTCAACTGGTTCTTCCTCATAGGAAAGGTAATCATGGATTTCAATCTCCTCAATTGGTACAATATGTGACGGATCAGAATGATACTTCCTTAGCATAGACACATGGAAGACATTATGAATTCGATCAAGTTCCGGTGGCAACTTGAGATGATAAGCTACCAGACCTATCCTCTCAACAACTTCATAAAGTCCAATGTATCTAGGACTTAACTTACCCTTCCTACCAAATCTCAAGACTTTGTTCCACGGTGAAACCTTCAAAAATACCTTATCACCAACTTGAAAGTCAATATCTCGACATTTCAGATCCGTATAAGATTTCTGCCTATTAGACATTGCTTTCAAATGATCAGAAATTAGCTTAACCTTTTCCTCAGTCTCACGAATTAAATCTGGCCCAACAACTCGCCTTTCATCTAATTCTGTCTAACACAAAGGAGTTCTACAGTTTCTGCCGTACAACACCTCAAAATGTGCCATACGAATACTTGCTTGGAAACTGTTGTTGTAAGCAAACTCTGCTAAAGGTAGATATCTCTCCCAACTACCACTAAACTTAATCATGCAACTTCGCAACATATCTTATAGAACTTGAATTACCCTTTCAGATTGGTCATCAGTTTGGGGGTGATAAGCCATACTGAAAGTAAGCTTCGATCCCAAAACTTCTTGTAAACTTTTCTAAAACCTTAAAGTAAACCTCAGATCCCTATTTGAAATAATCGAAACTGGAACCCATGAAGACAACAATCTCAGCAATATACAACTCCGCTAACTTCTGCAAGGAATAGTTGGTTCGCATGGCTAAGAAATGTGTACTTTTCGAGAACTGATCAATTATAACCCATACCGAATCTTTCCTTGAAGGGGTCAATGGCAAACCCGAAATAAAATCCATAGTAATCCTTTGCCACTTCTATTCAGCAATCATAATAAGTTGTAGTAAACCCGAGGGAAATTGATGTCTAGCCTTCACCTTTTGACAAACCAAACATCGAGTCATAAAATCCGTAACATCACGCTTTAAACTAGGCCACCAATAAACTTCCTTAAGACCATGATACATCTTTCCACTTCCGGGATGCATAGCGTAAGGGCTACTATATGCCTTGGTAAGGATCGCTTGCCTTAAATGCATATCCTACGGTACGCACAACCTATCTCAGAAATTCAAGATACCATCATTATCAACATCAAAATCTCCCTTAATACCTTGCTCAACTTGTCGAATCCTTTTCAACAATTCTCCATCTAACGGTTGCTTCTCCTTAATTTGTTGTGACAAGGTCGGCCTTACTTGCAGTTCAGCATATAAACTAGCATCACTAGCTAAACTTAAGCACGCAAACATTACTCTCAATTCCGTCATCGACTTCCTACTTGAAGCATCAATAACTATATTCGCCTTGCCAGGGTGATATTTTATTACACAATTATAATCCTTTAACAGCTCAATCCAACGTCTTTGCCTCAAATTCAACTCCTTTCAGGTGAGGAGGTACTTAAAGCTCTTATGATCAGTGTAGATCACACATTTCTCTCTATAAAGATAAATGTCGCCAAATCTTAAGTGCAAACACCACAACAGCTAACCCTAAATCATGAGTAGAATAGTTCTATTCGTGCCTCTTCAATTGCCTTGAGGCATAAGCCACAAGTTTACCCAATTGCATCAAAACACAATCAAGTCTCGAATACGAATCTTCACTGTAAACTATAAAATCTTTTCTAGGTTCCGGTTGAACCAATACTGGTGTCTTAGTCAGAACTGTCTTAAGCAGATAAAAAATCTTTTGCCTTTCATTAGTCCATTCAAACACCACACTCTTTTGAAGTAGCTTCGTTAAAGGTGCGACAATGGGAGAAAACCCTTTAATGAACCTATGGTAGTAACTAGCTAAACCCAAGAAACTCCTAACTTTAGTAACACTTTTAAGCGACTTTCATTCCAAAATCGCCTCTATCTTCTTAGGATCCACTCGAAGCCCTTCTGCCGATACGACATGACCTAAGAATGCCACTTCCCTAAGCTAAAATTCACACTTACTTAGCTTTGCATACAACTGCTTATCTCGAATAATCTGCAAAACAAACCTTAAGTGCTCGTCGTAATCTTCCTCAGAACCAAAATATACCAAGATGTCATATATGAAAACAACCACGAATAGATCCAAGTATGAATGAAACACATGAATCATCAAATCCATGAACATGGTAGGAGCATTAGTCAACCCAAACGGCATCACTAAAACTCATAATGCCCATATCGAGTCCTAAAAGTAATTTTCAACACATCAAACTCCTTCACCTTTAACTGATAATACCCAGATCTAAGATCAATCTTTGAAAATACCGTTGCACCTCTAAACTGATCAAACAAATCATCGATTCGAGGTAAGGGATACTTATTCTTAATAGCTAACTTGCTCAACTGTCTATAATCAGTATACATTCTCATAGAACCACTACACCAAAACAGGCTTTTAGCGGAACTTTTAGCGGCGCTTGGATAAAAAACACCGGTAAAAATCGAGCATTAGCGGCGCTTTATGGAAATCGCCACTAAAGATCGAGCATTAGCAGCGTTTTTCTGAAAAATGCCGTAAAAAACCAAAGCCCAATGACGTCGTTTTTTTACCTTTTAGGGCTTTAGCTGCGTTTTCTAAAAAGTGCCGGTAATGCTCTGGGTTTTAGCCGTGTTTTTGAAAAAGCGCCGCTAATGCTCGGGGCTTTAGCGGCGTTTCTTAAAAAGCGCTACTAATGCTGGGGGCTTTAGCGGCGTTTTCTAAAAAGTGCCGCTAATGCTCGGGGTTTTAGCGGCGTTTTTGAAAAAGCGCCGCTAATGTTGGGGGCTTTATCTTAATTGGTTTATTTATATTAATTAAATAAAATTCAATTTATTTCTAATTGAATATTTAAAATCTTCAAAAAAAATAATGACACGTAGAAATAATTTGAAATAAAACACATGGAAAAATTAAACTATTATTTAAAATAATTTTAAAGTTTTTTGGGTACGTGATTACCGATTGTTTTTTAATTTATATATTAAAAATCTTATATAATCGTAAAAGAGATAGTATTAATTTTAAAATATTGAATTAATTATCACATAGTTTAGGGTTTTTGGTTTAGGGTATATGATTTATTTAAGATTTAAGGTCGATTTAGGAGTTACTATTTTAAGGTTTAGGGAGTATGGGTTTAGGGATTATAGATTAGGGATTCAAGATTTAAGGTTTAGGGGTTTAGGGGTTAGACATTAAAGGTTAAGAGTTAAGGATTTAAGGTTTAGGGATTTAGGGGTCAGGTTAAGGTTTTGGGTTTAGATGAATTATTTTTTAATTTATATTTTAAATATGTTCTTATATAATTGTAAAAGAGATAATAATAAATTTGTTTAGGGTTTTTAGTTTAGGGCATATGATTAATTTTAGATTTAAGGCCGGTTTAGGAGTTCATATTTTAAGGTTTAAGGAGTATGAATTTAGGGATTATGGATTAGGGATTATGGTTTAAGGGTTGGGATTTAAGGTTTAGGGGTTAGGGGTTTAGGGGTTAGATATTAGGGGTTAAGAGTTAGGGATTTAGGGGTCGGGTTAAGGTTTTGGGTTTAGATTAATTATTTTTTAATTTATATTTTAAATATGTTCTTGTATAATTGTAAAAGAGATAAGAATAAATTAAATATATTGAAATTATGAGTATAGTTGAAATTATTTAAGAGATATATAATAGATAGGCTTTTTATGTATTGAATGGTTAATTTAGGGTTTAAGGTTAATGTTTACTTGAGATTTGTTAAATGATAAAATTTTATACAATTAATTAATGCTTTTATATTTAAAAAATTAATCTAAACCATTTGATATATTTAAATATTAGTTTAAATAGAATTAATAAATAAGTTAAAAAGTAATAGATTTATATGGATATTTAGGTATAATTATTTATTTTGGAGAGGACCAAATTATAAGAAATAAAATTAAAATACAAAAATAAATAATTTTTGTTCAAAATGAAATATTTTTTGCGGCGTTTTTATGAAAAATGCAGCAACTATATGTTAAAATTTTTCAAAACGATATCGTTTTACTACAAGAATTTAATTTTTTTAGTGACGTTTTTGCTAGAAACGCCGCAAAATCCATAATCCAGGCTTGTTTGACACTATATAGCGTGATATTTCAACAAAAAAAATAATATTAAACTAACGAAAGAAATCCCTAGAAGCCTAAAGAAAAGGAGGGAAAGATGAGGCCGATGCCGATGGAATTCGTGAAGGACCCAGACGACCAAAGTTCATCCATGGAAGTCGACGATGTTGACACGCCGGAGATCTTCGGCGAAGGCGTCGTCGGTTCTGACAACGAGCTCGCCGATGCCAATTTCTTTAACAATTTCGAAGACGATTTTGATGACTCCGATATCGGCTAAAAAAACAAAGAAGTTTCAAGTACTCATCTATGTTTTTTTCCCCTTCTTACTTTCACTTTTTTAGGGTCTGAAATTTCTTAAAACTTTGTTCAATTTAGTTGAATCTGAACTGCACTATGGATGCTTATCTGTGTGCAAATCAAAATAGTGTAGTTTATTTGTTTAAATCGGTATAAATAAATATTAGTTTCCTTTTAGCTCGTTTCTCTTTTACTTATTTTTATTCTTTAATAAATTCTGTGAATCGTCACAGGTCCTCGGGTTCAACTACAAGGTGGTCAGGGGGAAAAGATAAGACGGCAACAAATCCCCCTACCCCAACCCCTAAAAAGTAAGTTAAAAAGATAGTGTATAAACCTATTTTTTTTTAAATTTATTTTATGGTATGAGATTAATATGTTGAAGCCAAAGCTAGGGGAAACATCTTTCAATAGTGATAACTTTAGGGTTTAAAATATTTGGAGGAGAGATTCTCTGTTTTTCTTTTAACATGATATAATCATAGATAGAGGAGTTCATTACCCACCAATCATATCTACAAGTAAGAATGCTGCCTCTCCTTCGATTCTCCGGTACTATTTTTTTGTTGTTATTATCTGTTTGTTTCTCGAGAAAACTACTTGATTGCTTGTGACTGAAAAATACCATGTTGATAAGCTATTTGTTTGACCTTTCAATGTTTCGAATTTGTTTTGTTTATGACAAAGTTAGTAAAAGTTAGATTTTTTTTGCTTGAGTTTTTAAACTTTTTTTTTAGGTTTTTTTGGTTCAAGATTTTTTAAGAACTATTAAATGTGGTTGAATTTTTTTTGCAGAGGTCAGTAGGAGGATTATTTGTTGTTAATTAGTTGAATTTTTTTTACTAATCTGCGGTATAATATGTTTTATGGTAATTTTTTTGGCTGGGATATTGCATCTTTTAGAAATTAATCTTTGGGTAATTTGTACAGATTTATGGTAGTCAAGCTGTTCTGCGACAGGAGGTTTCCATTCCTGTCCGGTTTTACTCTAAAAAGGCTTCTCCCCCTAGTTTAAAAGGAGATGGCAAGTGTATATCAAGATGCTTGCTTTGCTTTTGACCTTAATTTGGATCCCCACTACATGCTTCTCCCAGCTTGTATTATATATATGCTTGTGTAATGCAGGAGCTTCTACTATGATATTATATTGTTTCAGTCTTATTTATTGATTGTTGGAGATATGGATGGATGGTTAGGATTATAAGTTATTGTTAAAGTTTTAATCTAGGAATAGGAATAGAGGATTAAAGCTTTATTTGTAACTTAGTAGCTATCATCATTTTCACATCTCCTCAATGAAATTTTCATTCCGCTAAATACTTACAAGTTGAACACTAGTCGCTAAAACTTAAATTGCAGCACTCGAACTCTGTTGATATATTAGAAATTGTTTCTTTTTTATTGCCATTCTTTGTTTCTTGTTGTCTTATTATGTCTTTTTTTTTCTTCACTTTTTTACAACATAAGCCCAAATCATGCGAGTTTCAAGCTCACAAAGGTGATAGAATCAAAGTGCACTATCGGGTATGTTGGCTTCAGCTTAATATTTTATTTTTGTACTATAAGTGCTCGCTTGACCCTTAAATGTAAGTAACAAATATTTGATTATGGATTGTGGTTCAATTTATTATTTTTACATTTTCTGGGGGGCTGGAAATTGCTTGTTGATTCTTGCTTAAAATAAGAAACTGTTTGCAATATTAACTTGTACATTTGTGAGTGAAAATGGGTTTTTCTTTTTGAGTAGTTGCTGCTGTTCCTGATGGCTTGAAGGCATGGGAGATGCTGAAAGGAAGACCACATAATGTAGATCTCATTTTGACAGAAGTGGATTTGCCATCTATATCAGGATTTGCTCTTCTTACACTAATTATGGAGCATGATATTTGTAAAAGCATCCTGTTATAAGTATGATATGAAAGATTCTTTAATATTTTCTAAACATTTGTACATTTATTAATTTATTATTTAATTTAAATTCTAAGTTTAAATTCATTAAATTTTATAAGCATCCTCATTATAAGCATGATATTTATTTTTACTTAAGAGTTCTAACTTTTGGATTTTAATTGTGTTATTAATTTATTATTTTAAATTCTAAATTTAAATTCATTAATTTTTATATTTAGTTTTAAAGTTAAAATTTTCAGAGAAAATTTAAATCCTTAAAACATAATTTAATATTTATCATAGAAATAAATATTATATGAAAAAAATTTATTTTTTAAAGATATGTTTTTAGCGGCGTTTGTGTGAAAATTGCCGCTAAAGGTCTGTTCTATAGCGGCGTTTGTGGGAAAAGCACCGCTAAAAGTCATGACCTATAGCGTCCTTTGTGGGAAAAGCGCCGCTAAAAGTCATGATCTATAGCGGTGTTTGTGGAATAAGCGCCGCTAAAGATCTTGAGTTACAGCGGCGTTTGTGTAAAAGCGCCGCTAAAGGTCCTGATCTATAGCGGCGTTTGTGGAAAAAGCACTGCTAAAGGTCCTGATCTATAGCAGTGTTTGTGGAAAAAGCGCCGCTAAAGGTCATGATCTATAGCGGCGTTTATTTCTAAAAACGCCATAAAAGTTTGCGGCGTTGACTACAGCGGCATTTTTTGTGGCGCTTTTAAAAACGCCGTAAATACTTTTAGCGGCGCTTAAAGGCATAAAAAAAGCTGCTAAAAATCTGTTTTGGTGTAGTGAACCATCCTTCTTCTTTACAAACAAAACTGGTGCACCCTACGGAGATGCACTCAGTTGAATAAACCCTTGATCCAACAACTCTTGTAACTGAACCTTTAACTCATTGAGCTTTTTTGGTGCCATGTGATAGGGCGCAATGGATACCGGTGTAGTACTAGGATAAAGCTCAATTCCAAACTCCACTTCCTTATCCGGTGGCAAAATCGGTAACTCTTCTGGGAACATGTTAGGAAAATTCCTAACAGTGTGAATATCCTGAACTCTTACCTCCTTATTGACAGAATTCATCACATAGGCCAAATAAGCCTCACAACCTTTACCCATCAACTTCTCAACTTTTATTGCTAAAACCACATTTGACATAAAACCCAGTTTATCCGCCATGATTTAGTGTCTGCCATTAGTTAAGAGTATGTGCCCAAGTGTCTTTGCGTGTAGGGTATTGATTTATTAGTTAATTGTATGTATATGTAGTTTTCATATTATCCTTGCTTTTGTAACTCGTCTAAAGGGTAGACTTTTTCTTTTTGTGGAAATCACTAAGTTCGTATGAACTAACCCTTATTTTTTCCCTCTTCCAAGTGGAACTTGGTCGTAGTATTGTAGAAAAGACTCAGCCAGAAAGAGTGACCTTTGCAGTGAGCTTTGCCTGTGTTAGTTTTGTAACATGTATATGATCTTTGGGGGTGGCGTGTATTTTTGTTTTGAATATGAATTTGTAATAAGTACCTTTTATTTAACTACAATTTTATAAGAATGTTACCCCTTGAAGGTTTAGATGAATTTTTTGAATTATCTTTTGTGAAGTATTTTCTGCTTGTCTAAGACAAATTGTTTTATATGTTATGGGCCACTGCAAGAAATATTGTATTTTAAGGGAAAGATTTTCAACTCATTTGCGTATACGTTATGACATATACCAGCTTAATTACTTTTGTTTTTGAAACTTTTCCGAGTTAACACCCCAGTCCAATTATTTTACTTTGAAACTAAGTATAAGTCTGCTTTCTGTGTAACGCTTCAGTCAACCGGCGGGGTTGGGTGTAACAACCCATTTTAAGTGAAATCAGAATAGTGGTTTCAGGATCACAATTTTGACATCGCAAAATTTATTTTATTATCATTTTATGGTCTGCAGCATGTTAGTAGTGTTGTATAAAAATTTTGTGAAGAAATTTTGCCATTTGCATGCTTAATTTGAAAAAAAGGACTAAACGAAAATTATAGCAGCCTAATTTTGACCCTAAACGGAAAAGTGGTTTCAGGACCACAAATTCGAGTATAAAAAATATTTTAATATTATTTTCTGTGTTTATTATGTGTGAATTTACATGTGTGAAAGTTTCATGAATTAATTTTACTATTTGAGTGCTTAAATTGAAAAAAATGACTTATTTGCGTAAAATACAAATTTAGTGGTTAATTATAAAAGCACTTAATTATTGTTGCCTTTTAAAAATGGGGGCTTTATATGGAAAATAGGCCATTTAAATGATAGTGGGCGGCAATGATCAACATTGCCCTGAAATTATATGTTTTATAATTTAATTATTTAAGGTTAAAATAGTAAACTAATAATAATGTAATATATGTTATAATAAAATAAATTTAAAGCCATTTTCTTCATCTTTGAATGCCGAAACTTAGAAAATAGAAAGGGTTAGGAGCTTTGACACATTCGATGACCATTTAGCTTAATTCAAGGTATGTTTTACTTTGGTTTTTGATAAATTTTACGTTTTTGTGATCGTTGCTTCGTGTCCTATCTAGTCCATGCTTTAATTTTAGAATTTGTTGGTGATTTTGAGATATGCCATTGATGAATACTTGAGCTTGGTGATAGTTGTTGATGAAATATGAAAGATATGTGATAGATTATAATGTTTGTTTTTGAATTTTTGATGAATTTGATTATTTTGGGTTAATTAGTAAGAAAATATTAAATTGAGTGAAATAAAAGACATGCAAGGACCTATATGAGACTAAGGAATATTCGGCTAAACTATAGTGTAATTAATTTGGAATATTTTATGTTTTTGTATAAATTGGACTAAATTGTAAAAAGTGTAAAATGTTAGGGGTAAAATTGTAATTTGCCCATTCATGTGTTTTTAGGCTAAATTGAATAGAATGGTGTTTAAATAAGCTTACTTTGAATATGTTTAGATCAAGAATTAAAGAAATCAAATTTGGATTGGGGAAAGAAAAAAGTGGTCGAGTAGCCGATTTAACAGTCGACGATATCCGAGGTAAGTCTATAAGCACATAAATGTCGTTAAATTTGATAATATATATATGTTACATGATGAATGTAATTTTTGCGAATATAATGGTGTATGGCCGAATGTATATTGAGCAAAGGTACGATATTTCGAGTTCGATTTGATCGAGATATGTTGTCTGAAAGTCCCGTACGAACCTTAGGAATAGATAGGATACATATGTCATGACATAGGATTTTTGATATGCGTTATCGTGTAAGACCACGTCTGGGACGTTGGCATCGACTTGTGTTTGCGTGTAAGACCTTGTCTGGGATAGTGGCATCGATATGTGATTACATGTAAGACCACGTCTAGGACGTTGGCATTGTACTAGTTTTAGACTATCCGCGTATCCTTTTTAATTCCGAATTGTTCAACGGGCAAATGTGAAGTAAAGACGGAATGTGAAATTAAATTACAGGTTCAAGTATGTGTTAGTTATTTGGTTACATGGAAATAAGGTAAGATGGTTTTTTGAATCGATAAAAGTTCTTATTTTGACTATGAACTATGTGCTAACCTACTTGAATATATATATATATATATATGTATATGATTGATTATGTTCGGCCATAAGGTATATGTATATGAGGTTCAAGTGTGAATTGGTAGTAAATGATAAATTGAATTTCATATTATGCATATTCGGCCTTTGAAATAAAATGTTAATATGTAATTGTTGATAGTTATATTTTTGCTTATGACTTACTAAGCTTAAATAGCTTACTGTGTGTCTGTTGCTCTTCGTTTTATAGATTTTTGGAAGTTGGTTACGAGCTCGGGGATCGTCAGAGAAGATTATCACACTGTCGACTCATCTCGATATTTTGTTAAGTTTGAATTCGAACTTATGGCATGTATAACGTAGCTGAAATGCTTGATTTTTGATTATGTAAAATTGAGACATGCGAAAATGGATTAATTTTCTTGTTTGTGTTCGGTTTTGGGTTGAATTATGGTTGAAGCATACTTTGATCATGGATTAGTTATATTTTTGCTTATGGCTTACTAAGCTTAAATAGCTTGCTGTGTGTCTGTTGCTCTTCGTTTCATAGATTTTTGGAAGTTGGTTACGAGCTCGGGGATCGTCAGAGAAGATTATCACACTGTTGACTCATCTCGTTATTTTGTTAAGTTTGAATTCGAACTTATGGCATGTATAGCGTAGCTGAAATGCTTGATTTTTGATTATGTAAAATTGAGCCATGCGAAAATGGCTTAATTTTCTTGTTTGTGTTCGGTTTTGGGCTGAATTATGGTTGAAGCATACTTTGATCATGGATTAGTATATTATGATTAGTATTTTTATGGTAATGTATATATATATGTGCATGGTGATTTCGTTCAAGTGTTTCGGCATTTATGTGGTTGAAGTAAGTAAGTTTGTTATATTCATTAAGATAAGTAATGTTAAGTGTCTAGGTTATGTATTATATATGTAAATGTTATATATGTTTTGATTAGATTTAGTAGTTAAGTGAATATAGGAGACAATTTATAAATTTAAGTATGCTTGTAAATGTAGGTGACTAATTACTTTCGGCTTGTTGATAGAGTAAATGAATGTATATTTAACACCCCTAACTTGTATCCGTCACCAGATTAGGGTTACGAGGCATTACCGAACAAGACACAGTTCAGCACAGTCATTTATCACCTTTCATACACCAAAGAGTAACGATACATTTATAAAATTATCAAACTTGAATATCCTCAATTCGCTTATTTTAAATTCAAATATATAAATGATTATTACAATTCAAATCAATCATACCTTACTAAGAATGTATCACAAATAAACACATTTCAAAATTCAAACTGATTCAATTTAAACATACATCAAAGCGCAATCGAACATATTCTATAATTAACAAATTGAACCAAACTTGTATACATCGAGTCATATTAAATTATATAATACTTTCAATATTTGATTTCCTAAATCCATTGTATTAATGACATTTTCATAATTAAATCATATTCAAGCATATATCTTCTCTTTTCATATACGTAAAATATGTCCGTACATAATTTCACTATCTAATTATCAAACATTGCATTTCATAACTTCAGATTTGTACATAATGAAATCAATATGTATACAACTTAATGTCCAATCACATATACAACATTAGTAACATTATATTTTGGCCGTACATACCTTTGATCTTATTATATTATACACATATGACCATTTCAATGAAATCATTCAATCATAAACTATACACGCTTAATACAAATCAACTTATCCTTTAATCAACTAATCCAACAAATTTATAAAAGCTAAATTCAAATTTGTATTACTCACTTAACTATCATTATCTGAATTTGTATGTATCTTATTCATAAATTTTAAGCCTACTTTAAAATTATTTATATATATATATCATTTAAAATACCAAAACATGCATATTTATCTATTACAAGTTTAGCATATGAATACACCATTTTAGCCATATCCAAAAATCTATACAATTCATATAATTTTACAAATATAAAATCGAATATTAAGTCCACTTGCATAAGCAAATCGTACCTTTATTAAATACTCCACATTCCTAATTTATTTCATAACAAATTGGCATCCATAAATAACCTCATAAATTGTACAAGATTTAGCAATTAAATCATAAGTCAAAATATGCCATTTCCTAATCAAACCATATCGATTCAAATAATAAAACCATACATATCAATTCACATTTTCCAAACCTATATCCATACACCAATTTATAACATAAAACACACTTCAAAACAGGTCTAGATCATGACCAAATATACACATATTCTTCCATACCTTATAATCGTACATACATATGCACATTACTAGTTTCTTTCAAATCAATTTATTAATGCAAATATACTCTTACAAACCAAATTTAACTGTCATTTCATCTATGATTTACTTAGCATTTCACCTATATGCCATAACCGAAGTTCACTTAATTACTAAATTATATAACAATACCTTAACAAAGCATATCAAACAAGATTCACATATATTTACTTATAAATAAACCATAGCCAAAACACCAAGACCAAAACCAAACATATCACACATATCATATATATATATATAACACATAACCAAGATTAATTAAGCTTGAATATCATTTACCTCATTACCGAAGCACATGACTAAAACACCATAACATATATATACCAAACTCACTTCACTTATATGCTTTAACTAAGCTCACCTATGCCGAATTATTTACCACCTTCTTAACAAAACATATCAAACATAATTCACATAAATAAATATGCCATAGTCGAAATACCAAAATCAACATATCTATCACTTGATCAAAAGCATAAAAACCATGCTTAACAAAATAAATAAGCCATTTTCGCATGGCTCATATTTACAACCCAAAAATCAAACATATTAACTAGACTATACATGCCATAAGTTTAAATTCAAACTTAGTAAAATACCGAAAACAGTCGATAGTGTGATAGACTTCTCTGACGATCCCCGTGCTCTTAATCAACTTCCAAATCTATAAAATTGAAAACAATTACACACAGTAAGCTATTGAAGCTTAGTAAGTCATAAGCAAATAAACATTTAATCATTTACGGAAATTAAGCTAGAAAATTAGTAATAAACCATTATAATTTCACATATAATTCAATTTATCAACTTATATATCAAAACTTATATAATTTGTAATAACTTCCCTTTTTACCAAATGATCAATTGAACATTAATATAACCAATCATCACTTTCCTCAATGCACATATACATCAAAGGTATAATACATATATATTCAAATATGCAATCACATAATTCATATTTCACATAACTTCGTATCATCAATTCAAGTATACAACTTATCTTATTTTCAAATAGGTAATCAACTATCACATACCTGGTCACTTAGCCTGATTTATACATTCGTACACAACTTATCTTTGCCCGTTGAACCATTCGAAATTAAAAGGGATACTCGGATAGTCGAAAGACTTGTACAATGCCAACGTCCCAGACGTGGTCTTACATGTAATCACATATCGATGCCACTGTCCCAGACAGGGTCTTACACAAATCAAATACGATGCAAATGTCTCAGACATGGTCTTACACGTAAACACAAGTCGATGCCAACGTCCCAGACGTGGTCTTACATGAAAACACATATCGAAATACTATGTCATGACATATGTATCCTAACTATTCCTAAGGCTCATACGGGGCTTTCGGACGTCGTAACTTAGTTGAAATGAATTCATAAACATAGCTGCCATGCTTGTACACATTCGGCTAATACATATATTTATTCACATATGCACTTCAGCACATATAATTCACATATAATTAAAATTAACAACGTCTATTTGCTTATAAACTTACCTCGGATATCGACGGATGGAATAGACGACTATTCGATTATTTTTGTTTTTCCCCGATCCAAATCTGTTTTCTTTGGTTCATGATCTAAACATATTCAAATTAAACTTATTTAAACATAATTCCATTCAATTTAATCCAAAAACACATAAATGAGGAATTTACCATTTTCCCCTGACATTTTACACTTTTTACAATTTAGTCCCTATTGCATAAAACACAAAATACACAAAATTTCATAATACCCATGCTTGGCTGAATACCACTCTAGCTCATCTAAGTCCATACATTTCATTTATTTCAAATTTTAGTCCCTCAAAAAATTATTTTCACAATTTAGTCCAATTTACTCAAATTCATCAAAAATCCAAAGACAAAACATGATAATTTAACACATATATTTAATATTTCATCATCAAACAAGAAAAATCTCAAACATTCATCAATGGGACATTTCAAAATCACCATCGATTCACAAAATTAAGGCATGGGTTTTGAAGAACACGAAGCAACGATCTCAAAAACATAAAAATTATTAAAAACTAAAGTAAAGCATACCTTGAATCAAGCTAGATAATGCCAAAACCTAAAGAAAACATGGATGGTTTATTTCTTTTCTCCATTCGGCCAACAAAGATGAAAATAACCATCTTTTTTGTTTTATTTTATTATAACTTAATTTATTAACTAAGTTACAAAATTAACCTTTTAGTAATAAATATTTATAGCATATAATATAAGGCTAATTTTGACCATTGCCACCCACTAACATTAAAATGGCCTAATTGCCACATAAAACCTCCATTTTATAAAGACAACAACAATTAAGCACTTTCAAATTTAACCCTCAAATTTTTACTTTACTCGATTAAGCCATTTTCTCAAATTAAGCACACAAACAATAAAATTATTTCACGAAACTTTCACACATATAATTTCACACATATTTAACACAAAAAATAATATTAAAATATTTTTTAGACTCGAATTTTTGGTCCCGAAACTACTGTTTCGATTAGGGTCAAAATCAGGCTGTTACAACTCTCCCCCTTAGGGATTTTCGTCCTCGAAAATCTTACCGGTGAATAGATTTGGGTATCGCTCTTTCATTGAATCCTCTGGTTCCCAATTTGCTTCCTCAACTCCATGTTTTTGCAATAATACTTTAACTAACGAAATTTTCTTATTTCGCAATTCTTTAATCTCGCGAGTCAGAATTCGAATCGGTTCTTCTTCATATGTCATATCGGGCATAATCTCAATCTCTGTCGGGCTAATCACATGTGAATGATCGGATTGACATCTACGGAGCATCAAAACATGTAATACATTGTGAATCTTTTCTAGCTTAGGTGGCAACTGCAATCTATAAGCAACTAGCCCGATACGCTCTACAATCTCATACGACCCAATAAATCTCGGACTCAATTTGCTTTTACGATCAAATCTAAGTATTTTCTTTCATGGTGATACCTTCAAAAAGACTTTATCTCCAATCTGAAACTCTATATCTTTTCTTTTCAAGTCTGCATACAATTTCTAACGATTCAATATTATTTTTAGACTATTGTGAATCACTTTCACATCATATATTTCAAATTCACACATAGCTTCGAATTTCAAATCTCTTTAATCTCACAACTAAAATTCTGATCTGACTTTCACTGTACATCATCCCTAGCAGTGATATCCTCGATGTTGGCTCAGAAGTATGTGAGAAAAGGTTGTGAAGCTTATCTTGCATATGTTCTTGATAGTAAGGTGACCGAAAAGAAGATTCAATCCGTGTCAGTTGTGTGTGAGTATTCAGATGTGTTTCCCAAAGAATTACCGGGTTTACCACCTATTCAAGAAGTAGAGTTTGGTATTGAGTTGGTACCGGGGACGACTCCAATTTCGATAGCTCCGTACCGTATGGCATAGAACAAATTAAAAGAATTGAAATCACAGTTGCAAAAGTTGACTGATAAAGGTTTCGCATGATCGAGTTTCTCTCCTTGGGGTGCACCAGTTCTATTTCTGAGAAAGAAAGACGGAACAATGAGAATGTGCATTGATTACCGGCAGCTAAATAAGGTGACAATAAAGAATAAGTATCTGTTACCATGGATTGATGATTTATTCGATCAATTGAAAGGGGCTACTGTGTTTTCGAAGATAGATCTGAGATCAAGCTGCTATCAGTTGCGGGTTAAAGACTCTGATGTGCCAAAAGACTGTTTTCTGAACGAGGTATGGACATTATGAGTTTCTGGTTATGCCTTTTGGACTTACTAATGCACCTGCTGTTTTCATGGATTTAATGAATCGGATCTTTAGACAGTATCTGGATCGGTTTGTGGTAGTGTTCATAGATGACATTCTGATCTACTCCCGTGATGAGGCAGAGTATGTCGAACATTTGATACTCGTGTTAAAGACTTTGTGAGATAAACAATTGTATGCAAAATTTAGTAAACGTGAGTTTTGGTTACGCGAAGTCAGTTTCTTGGGCCATGTTATATCAGCATCAGGTATTCGGGTTGATCTGGGTAAGATTTTGGCTATACTTGATTGGAAACCTCCGAGAAATGTTTCAGAAGTTAGAAGTTTTCTAGGACTTGCTGGTTATTATAGATGGTTCGTGAAAGGGTTCTCTATGATTGCGATCCCGATGAAAAAGTTACTACAGAAAGATGTTAAGTTTGAGTGGTCAGAAAAGTGCCAGAAAAGTTTCGATCAGTTGAAAGTTCTTTTGACCGAAGCTCCAGTATTAGTTCAGCCAGAATCGGGTAAAGAGTTTGTTATCTATAGTGATGCATCTTTAAATGGTTTGGGCTGTGTTTTGATGCAGGCAGGCAAAGTTGTGGCCTATGCCTCGAGACAGTTAAAGCCACACGAAAAGAACTATCCGACACACGATCTGGAATTGGCTGCTATTATGTTTGCGTTGAAAATATGGCGCCACTATCTATTTGGTGAAAAATGTCATGTTTATTCTGATCACAAAAGCCTAAAGTATTTGGTGACTTAGAAAGATTTGAATTTGAGACAGCGCCGATGGTTAGAATTGCTAAAAGATTACGAGCTTGTGATTGACTATCATCCGGGAAAGGCTAATGTTGTTGTTGATGCCTTAAGTCAAAAATCACTGTTTTCTTTGCGTGCAATGAAAGCACATTTAGCTATGTCTGACGATGGTGAGATAATAGCTGAGTTAAAAGCAAAACCGTTATTTGTTCAACAGATTTGTAAAGCTCAGAAAGTCAATGATGATTTAATTGCAAAATGAGCTCAGTGTGACTTAAATGTTGACTCAGAGTTTCTAGTTGATTCTGAGGATTGTTTGAGATTCAAAAACCGATTATGTGTTCTAAGAAATTCAAAGTTAATTCAGATGATTTTGAATGGAGATCATAATAGTCGATTTTCTATTCATCCGGGTAGCACGAAAATGTATAACAATCTGAAACATCACTATTGGTGGCACAGTATAAAACGACACATTTCCCACTTTGTTTCGAAATGTTTAATTTGTCAGCGAGTTAAAGCTGAGAATCAAGTACCGTTTGGATTACTTCAGCCTATTATGATTCCAGAGTGGAAATGGGACCGAGTCACGATGGATTTTGTATCCAGTTTACCATTGAAACCGAAAAAGAAAGATACAATCTGGGTTATTATTGATAGGTTGACAAAATCGGCACACTTTATTCCGGTACGCACATATTTCTCTCTTGATAAACTTGCTGAATTGTATGTTTCTCAAATTGTGAGGTTTCATGGTGTGCCTATTTCTATTGTTTCAGAAAGAGACCTGAGGTTCATATCATGGTTTTGGAAGAAACTACAAGATGCTTTAGGTACGAAACTAAATTTTAGCACAGGTTCCATCCGTAAACAGATGGTCAATCTGAGCGAATCATTCAGATACTTGAGGATATGTTGAGATGTTGCATTCTCGAGTTTGAAGGTACGTGGGAACGATACTTACCTTTGATTGAATTTGCATATAATAATAACTTTCAATCTAGTATCAAAATGGCACCTTACGAGGCTTTGTACGGTCGTAAATGTCGTACACCATTGTATTGGACCGAGCTTAGTGAAAATAAGATACATGGGTTCGATTTGATTAAAGAGACCGAATAGAAAGTGAAAGTGATTTGGGATAGTTTGAAATCAGCATCGGATCGTCAGAAATCTTATGCGGACTTTAAAAGAAAGGATATAGAATGTCAGATTGGGGACAAAGTGTTTTTGAAAGTCTCACTGTGGAAGAAAATATTCAGATTTGGTCGCAAAGGCAAATTAAGTCCGAGAGTCATTGGACTGTATGAGATTATAGAGCGTATCAGGCCGGTTGCTTATAAATTGTTGTTGCCATCTGAGTTAGAAAAGATTCACAATGTATTCCATGTTTCGATGCTTCGTAGATACAGATCCGATCCTTCGCATGTGATTAGTCTGACTGAGATTGAAATTAATTCTGATATGTCATATGAAGAAAAACCGATTATCATTCTGGCTCGTGAGATTAAAGAATTACGAAATAAGAAAATTCTATTAGTCAAAGTACTTTGGCATAAACACGGAGTTGAAGAAGCAACTTGGGAGTCGGAAGATATAATGAAAGAACGTTATCCAAACCTATTCACCGGTAAGATTTTCGGGGACGAAAATCCCTAAGGGGAGAGAGTTGTAACAACCTGATTTTGACCCTAAATTGAACAGTGGTTTCAGGACCACAAATTCGAGTCTAAAAAATATTTTAATATTATTTTCTGTGTTTATTATGTGTGAATTTACATGTGTGAAAGTCTCATGAATTAATTTTACTGTTTGAGTGCTTAAATTGAAAAAAATGACTTAATTGCGTAAAATAAAAATTTAGTGGTTAATTATAAAAGCACTTAATTATTGTTGTCTTTTAAAAATGGGGGCTTTATATGCAATTAGGCCATTTAAATGATAATGGGTGGCAATGATCAACATTGCCCTTAAATTATATGTTTTATAATTTAATTATTTAAGGTTAAAATAGTAAACTAATAATAATGTAATATATGTTATAATAAAATAAATTAAAAGCCATTTTCTTCATCTTTGAATGCTGAAAATTAGAAAATAGAAAGCGTTAGGAGCTTTGACACATTCGGTGACCATTTAGCTTAATTCAAGGTATGTTTTACTTTGGTTTTTGATAAATTTTACGTTTTTGTGATCGTTGCCTCGTGTTCTATCTAGTCCATGCTTTAATTTTAGAATTTGTTGGTGATTTTGAGATATGCCATTGATGAATACTTGAGCTTGGTGATAGTTGTTGATGAAATATGAAAGATATGTGATAGATTATAATGTTTGTTTTTGAATTTTTGATGAATTTGATTATTTTGGGTTAATTAGTAAGAAAATATTAAATTGAGTGAAATAAAAGACATGCAAGGACCTATATGAGACTAAGGAATATTCGCTAAACTATAGTGTAATTAATTTGGAATATTTTATGTTTTTGTATAAATTGGACTAAATTGTAAAAAGTGTAAAATGTTAGGGTAAAATTGTAATTTGCCCATTCATGTGTTTTAGGCTAAATTGAATAGAATGGTGTTTAAATAAGCTTACTTTGAATATGTTTAGATCAAGAATTAAAGAAATCAAATTTGGATTGGGGAAAGAAAAAGTGGTCGAGTAGCCGATTTAACGATCGACGATATCCGAGGTAAGTCTATAAGCACATAAATGTCGTTAAATTTGATAATATATATATGTTACATGATGAATGTAATTTTTGCGAATATAATGGTGTATGGTAGAATGTATATTGAGCAAAGGTACGATATTTCGAGTTCGATTTGATCGAGATATGTTGTCTGAAAGTCCCGTACGAACCTTAGGAATAGATAGGATACATATGTCATGACATAGGATTTTTGATATGCGTTATCGTGTAAGACCACGTCTGGGACGTTGGCATCGACTTGTGTTTGCGTGTAAGACCTTGTCTGGGATAGTGGCATCGATATGTGATTACATGTAAGACCACGTCTAGGACGTTGGCATTGTACTAGTTTTAGACTATCCGCGTATCCTTTTTAATTCCGAATTGTTCAACGGGCAAATGTGAAGTAAAGACGGAATGTGAAATTAAATTACAGGTTCAAGTATGTGTTAGTTATTTGGTTACATGGAAATAAGGTAAGATGGTTTTTTGAATCGATAAAAGTTCTTATTTTGACTATGAACTATGTGCTAACCTACTTGAATATATATATATATATATGTATATGATTGATTATGTTCGGCCATAAGGTATATGTATATGAGGTTCAAGTGTGAATTGGTAGTAAATGATAAATTGAATTTGATATTATGCATATTCGGCCTTTGAAATAAAATGTTAATATGTAATTGTTGATAGTTATATTTTTGCTTATGACTTACTAAGCTTAAATAGCTTACTGTGTGTCTGTTGCTCTTCGTTTTATAGATTTTTGGAAGTTGGTTACGAGCTCGGGGATCGTCAGAGAAGATTATCACACTGTCGACTCATCTCGATATTTTGTTAAGTTTGAATTCGAACTTATGGCATGTATAACGTAGCTGAAATGCTTGATTTTTGATTATGTAAAATTGAGACATGCGAAAATGGATTAATTTTCTTGTTTGTGTTCGGTTCTGGGTTGAATTATGGTTGAAGCATACTTTGATCATGGATTAGTATATTATGATTAGTATTTTTATGGTAATATATATATATGTGCATGGTGATTTCATTCAAGTGTTTCGGCATTTATGTGGTTGAAGTAAGTAAGTTTGTTATATTCATTAAGATAAGTAATGTTAAGTTAAGTGTCTAGGTTATGTATTATATATGTAAATGTTATGTATGTTTTGATTGGATTTAGTAGTTAAGTGAATATAGGAGATAATTTTAAATTTAAGTATGCTTGTAAATGTAGGTGACTAATTACTTTCGGCTTGTTGATAGAGTAAATGAATGTATACATATTCAAATGTGTATTGATTATGATTTATGGCTTAGTATAAATATATATTTAATGGATTAATTTATTTATATACAAAGAAATTGAATATGTACTGTCTAGTTTTGTATGGAAATGAAATATGAAATTTGGAAATAGCTTAATTGTATTCATATTTAGCATGCATGTGAAGGGAAAATATGTAGGATTTGGTTCTTGAAAATTTTAAAGTAAAAATTGAGATATGTTACTTATGTTGTTAGTTATTAAGCCTTATATTAGGTTTTATTAAATATACCAAAAGTAGGTGTATTATTATTAAGCATAAAGTGTTCTTAGTGATTATATTTATTATTCTATTAACTCGTAAGATTATTTGTATTATTGAACTTTCATTTGGGGTATAAAATGGAATGATATTCGATGATTTAAAAATATATATGTTTGTACATGTATTTAAGAAGCGATGACAATATTGATGGAATTATATTATCATATTTGAATTATATATGTATTGAGTGTTTGTAACATAGTTTTCGTTGCACATTAGTTATTTTGAATATGTGAGCAAATAATAGACATTGACATCTTTAAAATTTAAAAGTATAAATTATGAAGTGGTGAATTCTATTTGAGCTTTAGATGATTAACTGAATTATTTGTATTATAATTATTTGTGTGTGTTATGATTTTTAAATTGCGTTATGTTGTTTCAAACTTAAATTGTATCTATATTGATAAGATTGAATTATAAATAGTAAATGTCTGTTTTAGTCTTGGCATGCCTAGTAATACTTCCTAATCCTAATCCGACGACGGATATGAGTTAGATTGTTACAAAAATGACCTATTTTTTGTCCACGGGTAGAGACACGAGCATGTGTCTTAGTCGTGTGTGACACACGGCCATGTCACATGGCCATGTGTCCCCTGTAGCTTTCAAAGGGTTGCAAGTCAGGCTGTTACATGGCCTAGCACGTGGCCTAGCACGGGCGTGTGGCTTGGCCTTGTGGCCCAAGTTAGAGAGTTACATGAGTGTAGACATAGGCTGGGATACGACATTGTGTCCCTATTTCGAATGCCCACACGGCCTAAGACACGGGCGTGTCTCTTGGCCGTGTGACCCTTGCAGTTTGAAAAATTTTAACTTATTCTGAAAAATTTCATATGTTTTTGTTTTAGTCCCTAATTGTTCCAAATGTTTGTTTTTGACCTCAAGGGCTCTTATAAGGGACCGTATATATGTTTTTGATTGATGTTGTTATGTTTTACCTTATAATTTAATTGTTAATTAAATTGTTCATTGTTTGACGTTATGCTTCAGTAATGCTCTGTAGCCCTAATCCGGCGATGGATACAGGTTAGGGGTGTTACATTGAGGTGTTACATTACCAACATAGGGTTTATCAAAATAAGTAAGGATTACCATAATATCTAGGGTTATATCAAAATATCTAAGGATGTACCAATATTTCTAGAGATTTCCTTAGTGGCCCAAACTCGATTAACTCAAAATTTTGGCATACCAAAATTTCTAAGGCTTTACCAAAATTTAGTAGGTTATACCAAAATATTTAAGGATTTACCAAAATTCCTAAGGTTATACCAAAATTTCCAAGGAGTTACCAATATTTCTAAGGGTTTTTAACTAAATTTCTAAAGATTTCCTTAGTGTCCCAAACTCGATCAACTCAACATTTTGACCTACCAAAAACCCTTAAGAATTTACCAAAATTTCTAAGATTATACCAAAATATCTAAGGATTTACAAAAATTTCCAAGTAGCCTTAAGAACTTTAGTAAATCCTTAGATATGTTGGTAAATCCATGGATATTTTGGTATAACCTTAGAAATTTTGTAAATCATTATAAATATTGATAAATCCTTAGAAAATTTGGGTATGCCAAAATGTTGATTTGATCGGGTTTGGGTTGTAACACCCCTCACTTATCTCCAATGCCGGAATCAGGTTACGGGATGTTACAGAAATAAATAAAACAAGAACATGCGAATTTAAAATAAGGTCCATTAAATCATTCATTAAATCTCAATTATTTAAACAAATCATGTTTTTTCACACAAGTTCGAGCTTAAATCGAGCTTACGAAATCTCTAAAATCAATTTGGAACCAAACAGGGACTAATTTGAAATTTTATACAAAAGAGAGACGAAAGTACAAAATAGGGGTAACACGACCATGTATCCAGGCCATGTGAAAAGCTAGAACCATGTAGCATTGAGTTACACGACCATGTAACTCACTGAGACCATGTAGACTAAAGTGTAAAAATTCACCAAAAGTCACACGACTGTCTGACTGGGCAGTTTAACTAACTATAATCATGTAACATCTGGCATACCAAGTCTATAGTACTCACATGGACGTTTGGCCAGCTTGAGTGACAATTGGAGACCATGTGACCTAATTTCAACCTATCCTCCAGTGGCACACAACCATGTCACCGACCCGTGTGTGACACACGACCATGTGACCTAAAACTTACCATTTATGCAATGCATTAAACCAACTCATTAAGGTACTTTCAAATGCTAATATGAACATCTTAAAACCTTGTTCAACACACTTCAATATAAAGCTAAAACATGTTAAAATACAACCTAAAAGTGCCTAACCAATATTCCATTTTAGCTCCATCATAAACATGATATACAAAATTTATAAACATCCCAATTCATTTGATACCAAAATATCATATCCCTAAGTTTCAAACATACCTAATGACCTATAATTAAAATACTTATAAACATCCCAAAACTTGCCATATCACAAAACCAACTTGACCTAATAAGTCCAAACATTACTACTACCATTTAGCACATACGTCACAACATTCCATCCAAGCATTACCATTATCATACTATTTCATGATTCAAGATCACACATACATTTACTACACATACATTCACCATTTATCCTATAAGCATGCCATAAAAATCTTTAAGTTCAACCTTACATATTAAACATTATGAACACTTTACTTGTCACACTCGAATTTCCAAAATACCTAAACTCAGGAGGAACTAGGGAGCTGATTGAATAGTAATGGAAAGTGGGGGGCACTAGCAAGAAATTTAGAGCATTAAGTAGTTGATTAGGAGAAAGTTAGACTCTTAATCTGGTTTGGTTAGACTGGGACCGGCTAGTTACATAGTGGAAATCATAATAATTAGGACTGTGTGGTGGTGACGTTTCGTGAAGATTGCGACATGAGGATATATATATGTAGGTAGGAGGACAAGATAAGGGGGAATTCCTTAGTCGTCTTTATACATTTTTTTCTCTTCAAAAACATGATCTTCTTCAGTCGTTTTGAAGAAGAAGAGGCTACAAACCATGGGAGACTCTACATATTGCAGTAGTCGTAGGCATGGATGTCTAGGAAGGAGAAAATAATCGAGGGAAAGCTGCCAGGTCTGGGGAGACTTTAGCGTTCGGGCAAGCTATAGAGACAAGGATAAGGAACAAGGTGAGTTTTTGCACCCTGTTTCTGGGTGATATATGATGATATACTACTTGCATGAACTAGGAAATGCATGAGCAGTCTGTGCATGAATCATGTTTTTGAGTCATGTTGAGTTGATTACTGTTGCTTTAATATAGATGATTATTTGATGCATGCATGGCATGATAATTGGGGGAAAACCTCTATGGGATATATGAAGATAGGATGGGGAATAAGGAATGAGCATATTAGTTATCACCTTGGGCGAAGCTCTAGGCCTTGTGGAGGGAACACTGCACTATCTCAACATCCATTTGCCAGATTTCATAATCGAGAGCCACCACAATGGATAGTAATATACGGATTGACTTGAGCAGGGCAACCAGAGAGAAGGTTTCTTCGTAATCGATGCCTTCTTTCTAAGTATAACCTTTTGCTACAAGTCTGTCCTTATAAGTTTCTACTTTTCCATCTGTATTTCTTTTCCTTTTGTAGATCCACTTGCAACCTTTGGGTTTTATCCCTTTTGGTAGGTCTACAAGTTCCTACAATAAGTTGGAATACATAGAGTCCATTTAAGCCTATGAGTGGGTCATTAACTTCCTGTTTGGCAGACTTAGTGTTAAAAGAACTTCTGCCAGATTGGAAGAACTCAAGCCTATGAGAGACCCTCTCATTACGATGAAACTCCCTACGATTCTAGTCGTTTGTAGGTCTACTATTAGGAGTTGGTTCTGCAACTACTTCCTTTGGGTTTTGTATATTTCCTGAAAGCTCCTCGAGTACCTCTTTATTCTGAGGTTTGAAGTCATTGATGTAACTTTCTTCAAGAAAAGTAGCATGATTTGAGACTATAATACTTTGCTTTTTCGGGTTATAAAACAAACCACCCTTTGTTCCATTTGGATATCCTACAAACATGCACAATTCTATCTGTGAGTCCAACTTTCTCGCATTTTTATCCAATGCGTGGGCCAATCATCCCTAAATCCTAAAATGATTAAGATTCAAATTTCTTCCATGCCGCAGTTCGTATGGGGTTTTCGATGCTGCCTTATGTAACACCTCTAACCCATCTTTGTTGCCGAGTTAGGGTTATGGAGTATTACTGATCAAATCATAACAAATAATGAACTTTAGAAACAATTAATAAATTTAAATAATAACATTCAAAGTAATATGATTTCATGACATAAACATGGCTACAGACCTTAATTCGAGCTTACGAGGTCATAAATGTAGGTTGCGAACATCTAGGGACTAATTTGAAACAAATAATTTTTTTAGAAAAATTGGAAAAATTAGGAAATAGGGGTCACAAGGCTGTGTGGCCAGGCCATGTGAGTATTCAAAATGTGAAACACACGACCGTGTCCCGACCCGTGTGGGTATTTGGAATAGGGCCACACAGCCGTTTTGTAGGCTGTGTGTGCTTTCGAAGTTTAGACACACGGCAGTGTTGCCAGGCAGTGTAACTCTCATAGACGATGTGGTTCATCTTGTACTTAAAAATTAAAATGACACACAGCTGTGTGGGGAGGCCATGTGTGGCACATACCTGTGTGACAGCTCATGTCCTAAGCCATGTACATCATAAATTGCCCCTAAAACAAGCCATTAGAAATCCAATTGCTTACATACCAAGCCAATCCATTTCCACATGCATTCATATGACCAAAACATATTAAAACACACTTTAAAACATACCAAATTAACCATTCTATAGACCTAACTAATATCTCATCCAAAGACTCCACATTTCACACACCAAACGTTAATTTAATTCAACATCTCAAGTTCAAACATTAAAGATATCCCAAACATAACAAATAACCATGTAAAAAATATACCAAGCAACCATAAAATACCTACTTTCAAAGGCATATACAATCATTTAACACCACAAGTTTATAGTTCATTTACAAACCATCAACCAAGGGACATTGAAACACAAATGAACTTGGCATAATTTCAAAACCAACCAAACTACCAAAATATCATTTTAGCCTTATCTCATGCCATTTATAACCTCATACCAAAAGAACCAAAATCTACCAAAATGATGATTGGATAGTGTGATCGTGCTCCAATGCGGTTCCAACTGATCGAGCTTCTAATGATCTACAAAACAAAGAAAAACAACTATATAAGCAACTAGTGCTTAGTAAACTTGTATAAAGGAAACTTAAACTTACCGAACGTAAAATGATTAAATCATTCAAACATTGTTCATTAGATCACAAAGATACTTTGCTTCCCTATCCACAACACCTCACAAGTCTCACACAGTTAGTGAGTTTATATATAAAACATGCAACTTTCTCCTATTTTTAAACATAGACCCAAAAACACATTTGGCACATAAACCAACCCTCACACATTCATTTAACAACTAACATTTTTATTTGTAAAAAAAAGTAACTTTTTTAATTCAGATATTCATTTCAAATATCCCTTTTCACATAACAATAATTCCATGTATATTTCAGATAAACATTCCATATAATCATTTACTATATCTATTTTCATATAAACATTTAGAATAGCCATGTTGTATAACCAATTCCTCTAAACATTCCATTTTACCTCTTCATTCACACATTTAACATATAATCATCTTGTATAAATTCATTCAATAGAATATGTACCTATATATTACTTCCTATAACACAAACCAATGGTTAGTAGATGAATCAATAAGATATAATAGTAACAACAAATCTTGAACATGTGGTAACAAGCATTTAAATACATATATCATCTATCACAAGTTCAATAATCATACTATTCTAAATCAACTCCTTACAACAATAAGATTCAATTCACAAGATTTAACCATGAACTCAAACTTCAATTATGTATTCATAAGTTCGTATTTGCATAACTTACCCGAGAACATTGATATAATGGTATCCTTTTCAACCTTTTCATTGGTATCCTTTTCGACCTTTTCATTGATGACCTTTTCAACCTTTTCATTAGTAACCTTTTCAAACATTTCATTATTTCGGGGATGCCATGGTATCTTTCAACCAAGGTCTTACACAATCCCGAAGTAATGCCATAGTATCTTTCAACTACGGTATTTTCCTTTTCGATTATAATGCCATGATATCTTTCAATCATGGTCTTTTCCTCTAATAAAACGGTTGCAAAAATAAAGTCAACAACTAGTCCAAAAATTTAGCTTTTCCCTGCTTTAAATCTTGTTGTAGTGTTTCTTAATCATGCATTGAGTTTGAGCTTGGCTGAACCAAAAGTGCAACAATGGTATTTTATTTTCTCTCCAATTTTGGTGGTAGTGCTTTAGAAAGATGATAGCTTCCTTTTGTTTAATTTTTTTAGATTAATTTATTTAATTACTAATTACCCTTAGTATATTAACTACAACTAACAAAACTTTGTCCATAAATGTCCACTACCAATATGCAAGGTGTAATTACCATCTAAATCCATTAATTCACCTTTTCATATATACTTAAACCATTTAACTAATAGAAATCAACTTGTGCAACTTTTACAATTTAATCATTTTTTACTTAATTAACTATTTAAGAGTTAAAATTTCTTAACCAAATTCTAATACACCTATATAACCACTCGTAAATATTTAATAAAAATATTTATGGGGCTCGATTTATAAAATCCAGGTCTCGATACCTCATTTTCTAAAATCACTTGACTTTAGGGACATACCACTTGAACCTAATTGTTCATTCAATTAACAAAAATCATTAAAACAAATTTCAATAATATTATACTTGAATCATAAATATTAATTAATAATATTTTCAATCTCGCTCGTCGAATTTGTGGTCCCAAAACCACTATTTCTAACACCACTAAAAAATGGGTTGTTACACCTTAGTTGGCACATCATTTAGAATATAGCAAGCTGTTTGTATAGTGTATCTTCAAAAAGAGATTGGTAGTTTCAAATCATCGAATGTACCGTGTCTAACAATGTTCGATTTTTTCTCTCTGCCATGCCATTTTTTTGTGGCATACTCGACGCTGTTAACTGGGATAGAATCCCATTCTTTATAAGGTTCCCAAAAAACTCATTAGTTAAATATCCCCCACCTCGATCAGACCGAAGTGTCTTTATGGGTAAAACTAGTTGTTTCTCCACTTCTGCACGAAACTCTTTGAATTTATGAAAGGTTTCACTCTTGTGGTGCATTAGGTATACATTCTCATATATGGAATAGTCATCAATACAGGTTGCATAATACTCATAACCACCTCTTGCAGTAATGCTCATGGGAGCACATATGTTAGTGTGCACAAGTTCTAGTGGTTTTCTGGCCCTCGTTCCTTTTGCATTAAAAGATCATGAAGTCATTTTACCTTCCAAGCAAGATTCACATTGTGAAATATCAACTTCTTTAAGTGAACTTAGGATGTCATTTTTCACAAGTCTAATGATTCTTTCTCGGTTAATATGACCAAGTCTCAAATGCCAAAGGTACGCCTCATTAGAGTGAGAAGTTTTAAGTCTTTTATTTGATATTTCAGTCTTAAGCAGTGTGTACATATTTGGTTTGATAAAATAAAAATTAT
Organism: Gossypium raimondii; assembly: GCF_025698545.1. Classification (NCBI taxonomy): domain Eukaryota; kingdom Viridiplantae; phylum Streptophyta; class Magnoliopsida; order Malvales; family Malvaceae; genus Gossypium; species Gossypium raimondii. Next base: position 27,215,535 of record NC_068576.1, on the reverse strand, counting down.
TTGACATCCACCTATTACAGATAAGATTGCAAATCACGGTCAAGTTATCTTTATATAAGCATGTAATGGAAATTAAGTTTCTTTTGAAACTTGGTACATAGAAGACGTCTTTAAAATAATCTTCCTAAAATTATCAAAATAAAGATGTACATTTCCTACTTCTTCAGTTGCCACGCTTGTCCAGTTCGTGGTCCGCAACGATAAGCTCTTATCTCTAATATCTTTCATCTCCTCGAACCCCTGTAGAGAAACACAAACATGATTAGTGGCTCCCGGATTAATGACCTAGTGGTCTATTGAATCTTCCACTAAACAAGCTTCATTCATCAACATTTCCATACCTTTGCTTTTGGTAGCTAGGTATTCTTTTCACTCTTTATAGTTTGCATTGAATTGCCCTTTCTTGTTGCAGAAGAAGTATTTAGACTTGGGTAAGTCTTTAGGCTTTCTAGTTCTCTTTCTTTCCACTTGTTATGGCCCAGAGACCTTAACCTTTCCTTTCTTAGCGCACTTTCCCTACCCTTTTGAGGAAGAAGTGACAACTATATTTGCTTCTACTCTTTAGATCAGCTGATTGCCATTCAACATCAACTCATAGGATTGTAAGTCCTTCATAAGTTGTCTAAGCATGAGTTTTTATTGCCAAGGTTATATGTGGCCCGAATATTAGTAAAATCCTTTGACAAGCTTTTGAACATCATCTCAATTTAAGTGTTTTGGTCCACATTGGCCTTATTTTCTGTGACCTCAACAAAGTAGCCCATAAGATTGATTGTATGGTCTTTGACTGGAGTGGCGGGCTTTTGCTTGGCATTAATCAAGCTAGTGATGGCAGATTGTCGGGCCAAGGCATCTTGGCCTCCGAACTTGTCTTTTAGCTTATCTAGAATCACTTAAGCAGTCTTAGAACTCTCCAGTTGCTTATACAAAGTATTGGTCATGCTTGCCAGCATATAGCAATTAGCTATCTCTTCAGACTCTTCCCAGTGTTTTTAGCCTCAGCTTGAGTGGCCGGTAGGTATTTATTATCAAGAACTGTTTTAAGTTTCTCACAGCTCAGGAAAATTATCAGGTTCTTTTTCCATTTTTATAGTCATTTTCATTCAATTTGGTTTCAGTGAGTATGTTTAACAAGGGAGTTGGTGCAATTTTCGAACTAAAAATAAAACATTCATATATTAATATATTTGTATTAAGGAAATTTTTGAAAAATATTTTGCAACATTACGATATGCATTAATATGATGCATGCGTCTTATATTAAACATTGAAAACATTTGTAAGTCATTGCAATGATAATTCTCACGCCTATTGGATCAATCCACCGTGGGGTGGCCATTATCAACTAGTAAGAACATGAATTTCCATCCAATTAGTACATGAACCTAATTCTTTTAGGCATTCACACGTACTAAAAATCGTGTAACATTTGCCTATCATTCTAACTTAAGTAGAGATCTATGGATAGTAACTTAACTAGAAGATCTTGAGTGTATAACCATCAACTCAACACCTATTGCATCATGCATCACAAATGAGTCATCGTGGGACAATCTCATCGAGTAGTATGCTGTGGCTAGTTGTCCTCTTTGAAGACAAAATTTCTTAATATATCGCATGATAATACCTACCACAAGGGTCAGTCCAACTATTATGTGATCATAAAAAAATTTTGTTTACTTTCACGAAGTCTCCTTAGTGAAATCCACATAACAACATCTACCTTGGGGTAGGTCCATTTCATACCCTCACAAGAGACCATTGATGGAGGCTGTAGGTCTTGTTTAGGGACTTTCTCCAATTCAATATTTTAAAAAACATGCAATGTTTTTAATAATTTCATGTTTTAATCATGTATTATCAATATGTACATGACAAGTACATGTGACATTCTTTCATAAACTATATGACATGCTTATCTCATATATGCAAGACATGTTATGACAATTTTATAATATTCACATTCAATTATTCACAAGATTTAATCAAACAATTTTGATTCTCCATAATTTTTCTTTCAAGGTAAAAATCGAAGAAGTGAATGTGAACTGTACACGAGGTAGGTTCCCAGGAAAGGGAGGTGTGTCGTATTTGACCACTTAAAAACCAAGCCTTTCCTTGCCAGATCCAATCTTAGACATGCACCTTCTCATTACCACACTTCTCATAGTAACCAAATAATCTAAAGAAGTGAATGAAACAACACAACACAATGTATTTTCTCATTACCACACTTCTTATCTTTAATAGATCAATTATGGATCATCTCATACATATATATCACAATTATATCATAAATACTTATTAAACAAATATATAAAAAGATAAGTAATAAAATAAAACTGTCAGCCAAGGTTTTCATGGTTTAATTTCTAGAAAATAAATGAAAAAAAGTACATTCTACCACAAAGCATTCCTTGTGTCTTTAATCGCCATCGCTCCATTTTCTCCTTGTCATCGACTCCTTTTTGGAAAAATTACATTTATGTCCTATGTCTGTTTTCGACTCACAATAATCCTATAAATAAAAGTAATCCTACATGGAGATGATAGTCTACGATCTTTTTTTAAGAACCATAACATTGGCAAAAAATAATAATTATATAACAAGTATATATAATATTACATTCATTCACATACATTCTCTTAAACATGTGAATAATTACATGAATGAAACATATTATAAAATATTGACCAAACAAGATGAAGAAAGAGATTCGGTCTCAGTTTACACTATAAATATAACATAACCTGGCTTTGATACCAATTGTTGAAAACATCATGGTTGAAAACGATTTTCTTGCACTGTGGAAAATTAAAATTTTGAAAATCGACTCGGTTTGTGATATTTAAAGTAATAAAACTTAACCGAATTCGTACCTGTGTTTTTGGCTTAATAGACATTCGTTGTTCCTAACTTTCAACCATACGATCTTTTCTACTATTCTCATACCACGAACTACTTCGAGTGTGGGCTCAAACCAATTGAATTGAAACACAGAATAAGTAGAATTGTTATTCCGAAAAAATAGATGTAATAGTTGAGAATAAATTATCTCTATTTTTTAGCAGAATAACAATCTCTCTAAGTGTGCTAAAAGCTCTATCGATGCCATTTGTTATAGAAAGAGAAGATAGAACCCTTTTTGAGTCGTAATGGTTTATTTTAAATAGAAAAATAACATCCTACTTAGAATACGACTAGGGTGGATGGAACACCCTAGTATTTCTACTAGGGTTGTCACTCCTTTCATGTTTATGAGGGGTTTTTGGGTCTTTCTCACATCAGGTCCAATTACCAGTACTTCCTAGGCCTTTTGATGATTCCTTGGTAAAATTTAGATCATTTTGCCCCTAGTAAAAATTTTGAGAAAATCTGTTCAATATTTTACAACTCAACATTTTCACTATGAACTAATGGTTTATTTTTATTTCGGGCTTCGAAACAGTCCAAAAACATAAGCTCATTCTTCTGATCATTTTTAAGTAATCTATATATGATTACAAGTAGATCATTTCCATTTTTGGAAACCTACGTTCATTTCCACATGATTCCATTTCTCCATTTCGGAAAAAATCATAATCATTCCTGAATGTTTCCTACTTCTCTTTTCTAATTCACTATGTTCATTTTTATTCAAACATGCAATTCATTTTTGGTTTCAAAGAGCTAGCGGAGGGACCGATTGGACATATGTAGTTGAGGCCTAAATGATGTATAATTAAGTTTCAGCTTTTCATCTATTAATTATAAACTCATTTAGTTACGAAGTTTTCCACTATAATATCGTGATTGAGGTCTCCCCAACGACATACCATTATGAAAGCAACTACTCAATGCTCATCCAATGACCTTTTCATAAGTGTTTTATCCTCATAGGACATCCTTGATCTCTTTGGGATAATATCCGTTCTCCCAATATGATCCTATTTTATCTCATGGTAACCATTACATCTTCTTTTATGAAAAGTCAATCACTATCAAATAGTGATCAAGTCATCCTTCACAAAGATGGACGACCTATGACCACGTTTACTTTTCATCAACCATGTAATGCCAAAAAGAGGATATCATTTACCTATGTTTTGGACCATAAATTCCACTATTGTGTATGATGCTACATACTACAGAAGTCGTAAATCCAACGCACTAGCTTTCAATTTCTTATCTATTTGAACTTAGGCTTTTACTTACATCAAAGTGTATGAGTCACACATACACAGTCCACCATCCACTCAGGATTTAGACATGTCACACTATGCACATCACAAGTGAATAAATCCATAAACGGATCTAGGATCTACTATTCTTGGGTCCTGTCTAATGTACTATCAGTCTAGTCAGTCACATCTATGTCTCTATCTTCTGGGAGTCATCCACTCCGATGCCTAAGACAAGGCATCTCCCCAATTGGACTTAATAGACGACATATTAGTCTTTTACTCGGTTTGCTCATTTCCAGTTAGACTAAAGATATTTTTAGGTTCGTTTACTAATACAAGTTATCTTTTCGTACTATGATCTGACCATGAAATATCGCTTAGTATTAGTTAAACATTTAAACAACCAATGAACAACATTTTCTCCCATTTTGCTTTGCGTGTAAAAACCATGTGAGGACAATTATACAAATAATATTAATGGAATCAATGAAGTTGTTTTATTAACCAATCTGTTCGAAAAAATTACAAGCTTTCAAACGAATTTACTACATTCAGGGCACCATAACCAACACGGTGTAGTTTTCATCTATTACATAATTACATGTCAGTTTTCAATTTATTCAATCTAGTCCCTAATGTCAGAAAATCTTCTAACAAGCTTAACTTAATTTCTAAATTAGTCATTGTCGCTTGTAAATATGATGTGCGAATTGAGCAAGTATACATTTCAAATAAGTAATAAAGTGATGAGTGAGATCGTCTCCACAGGGACTAGAACGGTATAATTTGGTCAAGTTATTAAATTGAGGTATGATTAATGTTATGAAAAAAATAATGATAAGAACGCAGTGGTAATTTGAAGGAATAATAATGTCTATGACAAGACAAGAGTAAGGATGCAATGGCAAATTTGTGAATTATGTGAATAATCTGCAAATGAACAAGTAAATAACTAAAAATTTTATGACGATGATACTACATCAAATGATAGAAGGTCTACGATGTTGATTTGGAAGGTCGGGATTACTAAGAATCTGCCATTACTGAAAGTAATGCCTTGGCAAAACCATACTCAATCTATCGCACAAAAGAGTTCTAAAATGGTCTGCTTCTTTCGAGAACAAGACCTCAAGTTACCTTGCCTTAAGTGATATATGTCTATAGGCCCTTAGCACGGTACCTTGGAACGACGAAAATGTGCAAGTGTACACAATCGCAACAAGTAATAAAGTGACAAGTAATTGTCGAGTTATCGTACCCACAGGGACTGTGAAAAGAATTATTTATGAATGTTATTTAAAACACTTTGGTGAAGAAAAATATTTTGTTTGAAGAGGGTGATTAAAAACTAAGATTTTAAACTAAGTGAACTAAATAAATAAATCTCAAATGCATGATTTCAAAATACGATTTTAATCAAGATGACATAATTGTGTTAGATTAATTACATTTCTTAACTTAAAATTATTAAACTCATGTTTATATTGTTACGAATAAGTTCACGGCAACTCGGTAATTTGCTAACTTATGAACATACTCACCTACCAAAGTCTATTTATCTCTTGACTATATCCCTATGTCAATTCAACCGATTAAACAAATCTTAATAGGCAAATATGTTGTTGCACATACATACTTATTAAATCAAAATAATCTCTTGTACATATCCCTATGTCAATTCAAACAATTAACTCGATTTAATAAGTACATAAAAGACTATGTGAGGTAACAAAGTATCCTTACCCTGAAACAGTTAAATCACAATAATCTTGCAAGTTATGCAAGGCAAATGTATCGTCAGATACCGTTGCTAATCTAACCCTCAGCTACCTTAGATGATTAAACATGCACTGATTAAGTAATGTGTCCATTAATTACAATTTCAATCAGTTTAAATAATTATTTCATTAGTTACCTAACAATTTTAATGCAAGAATAACTTAGTCATGATTTTACTTAATTAAGCATCTTACCGAGGCCTATAACAACATAAACACAATTTCAATAATTTTAACAAACGAAATGCAATCAACCTAACACGATTTAAATTCAAGCTAAATTGATTAAATTAACCATTCCAACAACATAAATAGTCATAGATATGTTCAGCATAACAACAACAAAAATCAAAAAGATAAGGAACAAGAATCAAATCCGGTGTTTTTTCGTGGCTTGACTAGTTGCTCCATTCTTCCTTCTCCGTTGTCCTCGTTGACCAAGGCTGCTATGAACACTTAATTGCTGCTCCAAATAGCTGATGAATGCCCCTTTCCCAAAAGGAGAAATCAGCAAAAGAGCAAGGGAATTTTGGAATGGAAAGAAGAGAGAAAGTGGAGAGAAGAGAGGAAAGATGTGAATGTTTGAAGTGTGTTTTTCAAATGACCAGCCTAAGGGGGTTTTTATAGCTGAGGAGGGCTGCTAAAAATAGCTAAAATTATCAGCCAAAGAGCCCTCCCTTGGCTGGCCACACATGTATTAAGGTCGATAGTTTTAACTTTGCTAATTTAGGCTTGGGGGAAATCTATAAAGCCACCAATTGTAGAGGGGTTTGAATGTAAATTGAACAAGTCTTATAGGGCCTTTTTGCAAGCTTAAATAATCAGCTAATAAGCTAATTTGGGTCAGCTCTTGGGACGATTTTTGGGCTGTCCATTTCTTGGTCGATTCGATTTACTCGATTCAGTTCAACTAGACCACTTTTTCATAATTAATTAATAATAATTTATTAACCCAAATTATGAATTAATACATATAATTTTGGATTGTCTTAGGCTGAAATTTAGTTCACCTCGATAGTTCAATTTGCTTCTCGGTTTTGTGCTTCTAGCAGCGTCTGCCGAGCCATTTTTCGCCCTTTGTGCAAATTTGTCGAAAATAACCAAAATTCATCAAAATTAATTATAAAATTAACTAAAATTCAACATGTTCATATTTTAAGTGCATTTTAATTATTTTGTAAAAATTAATTATTTTTTCGACAAGAATTTTATCGAAACTGTATGATTTTAAGTTAAAAAGGATATGTAAAAATGTGTAAATTTTCGTGTTTCCATACCCTGCACTATTTTATTTTCTTTCTGTATGAATGCTGCTCTATATCTAAAGGCTGATACAAGTAGTCGATCGAGCACTTGCTCATATCATTCACTTTCAATCTTATTAACCTAACCTTGTCAGAATTAGATTAATTTAATGAACATGGTGTACATTCATCTATGTCTAGAGTTTGCAAACATGCAAATTTGTAAAAAAAAACCATTGAATGAAATAGTGTATTAAAGTAGATCTACGCTTCAGTCATTAAAGAAAATAAGATTTTCATCAAGTAATCCTAACCCTATGAGATTTAGCTCATGGGTTGGCAATTAAAATTCAAATCCAAAGTATCATTCAACATCATTTTCATCAAATCAATTCATGAAGAACAATCAAGAAATAATGAAAGAACTTTGGGAAGATAGCTTCCGCTTATCTAGCCCACACTCCAGCGTGTAGTGTCCTGTGGTGGCTGAGAGGGACTGCCTTCGTCTTCTTCTTCCCACCGCTACCCTATATTTTTTTGCCTAAAGATCTCCCTTTTTTTTGTCTTTTTGTTTTTCTGCGTCCTTTAGGGTTTCCTCATTTGGCTTTTATATTCGTTTTCCCTAGGGTAAATCTAACAACCCATGATTTTTCCCTCTTTTTCAGGTAGATATATTTGATACAAGTTCAACTGGGCCTAAGACTGGTACGCTTTGAGTGCTGACTGGACATTTTCCCAACATTGCCAAGGCATTCGTGTTGAAAAATTGTCCAACCTTTTGCCCAGAGAAACCTTCACTCCTTTACTTCTTTTTCCTCATCCTGCACCTGCTAATCCACCACCACACAAAACCCTTCCACAAGTAATTTAAAATAACTAACATTTAAGTACAGTCCAATCTCCTAATGTAATGCTAAAACAAGGAAAATACTAATAGAATGTCCTAAAATGCAACTAAATTTACCTAAGTGCAGAAAATTAGCTAGATCTAAAGGCATGAACTATAACTCTTTTCAAGAGTTATCACACCCCCAAACATGAATTATTTCTTGTCCTCAAGTAAAATATACATGAATGCAACAATTTTTTTCCTACACACATAATCACCTCGTACTGCCAGTTCATTCAAAGAAAAATATATGCTTTAGTTCTTAGAAATCTTCTATCTCTAAAAACTAGTTCAAGTTTTAAAGGTTTGCTCAACAAAGCTAGTACAGAAAATTGCTCCCTAAAATCAAAATTTCCTAAGTACTCATGTGTGATTTTTGGCCATAGTAAACATCTCCTAATTTACTCAGTTCATTTGTTACCTAAACTCAAGTTACTTTGTAACCCTTACTCTAAGCCTACTCAAAATATTTATTTGTGTTTTTTTCCTTTTTTTAAAGTATATTAGGGAATTTAGCATGTCACAAAATTCTTTGACTTGATAATTACAATGGAGCATGCACTGAATTACCTAGTACTCAATCATGTTACAATTTGAATAAAAATCACTCTTGACTTAGAAGATGGATGGAGCAAAAAACTACCTCCTTAGCTACTCAACCTGTTACTAAAGTGGAGTACCCCTAATTTTCTTTTCTTCATTACACACTCTTACTTGGACTCACCTTTCTAGTCAATAGCACGATGGAGCAAACAATGGTGCTGACTTACTTGGCAATTCTAAGCATTTGACTATCTACTGTCCTTTATTTAAGTAATGTTATGGCAATGTGACTGATTTTGGCTTCAAAAGTCTCTAAGTTCATTTAAAGATACTTGCTATAGTCCAAAAATAACTGAGGTTAGGACATATCATTTTTAGGAAGTAATCTTCAAGCAACCTAAGCTAAGCTAAATTCACCTAATTCCCTGTCACATGTTCTAAGTGTATTGAAAAACTTAAGCTCATTATCAAACATCATAAGTAACGATTGTACGATAGGCAAAACAATACTTAGTAGTTATGTGGCAGTGACAAAACAAATTTAACGAGACTAGAATGAGCATACGTATTAGATATATAATACAACCTAAATACACAATACAACTCCAAACTTAAGGGATGCATTGTCCTCAATGCATGTACAAATATGTAACAGAAAAAATATAGATATGTACAGAAAATGTCATGGCAAAAGAAATAAAATGCATGAGGTAGGGAAAAAAACTTTCTCGACTTAAACTGGAGTGGAGTTCCTTCATTCGATCTTGCGAGTGGATTTACAGGCACTGACTTTATACTGCAGCTTCCTCTTCATGAGGTTCATTTTGTCCCCCTACTTATCAGTTTCTGTTAGCTCATCAATAAGATGATCGATGTCACGATCTTGTGCAGTCGTTGAAGCTGGTGGGGTGGGTGGAACAGGGTCCTACCCTTTCGTGGTGGTAGTAGTGGTAGTGGCAATTTCATCAGCAATGGTTCCCGAATTCACAGATTCAGCTCTAGCAGCAGAAGTTTGAGCTGGCTCCTCTGCAACTTTAGGAATTGGGAGAAAAGAGGTTAGGAAGGCAGGGAATTCTAGCATCGGCTTTGTAAAGTTCTTCTATAGGAATCTTTTAAGATCCAAATCTCTGCTCCTCACAGAGGTCCAATATTGAAACTGCTACTGCTGGGACTTAACCATATTTTCAACTAGTTGAAATTGCTGAATCTCAAAGAGGAAAATCCTTTGCTCTAGTTGCTTTAAGGAGTGCACCGCTTGTTGTCAAAGGAGCTGCGAGATGCTAAGGGTATTGCTGTGGGAAAATGTGCTGCAGTAGAAGTGGTAGCCTAACTATGCTGAGTTAATTTTACAACATCAATGCCTTAGACTTCGGTAAAAATGGCTTGGGACAGTCCAGCCTTGTTGGGAGTGACATCCTCATCAGCATTGAGAAGAACTTTAGCAGGGCAGCACAAAGCAATAATGAGTTGATTTTTCTCGGCACACCGGTGCACCTCCCTAAAAAATGATCTGGCAAATATTGATTCTTCTCCCCATGATGATGGAGTGTAATAAGAGCATCCTCTCATTTGAAATAGTCGTATTGTGAGTTGATGGCGTGAGGTGGCTCTTCAGAAAATGGTACCACACTTTCCCAATAGGCTTTAAAGAAGCCCTCTCAATAATATAACAATCTTGACTGGAAACAGTCCAACACGTACTTTTGACACATAAAGCATTCAAGTCTTGAGTTAGTTCATCAGCAGTGACATTGTCAATGAAGACTGTAAGAGTATGCCCAAAGATCAATCATGAGATGGTTGTAATAACATACTTGATTTACCATGTTTATTAATATAAGGCGTTGTCATTATTATTTTAGTTTCTTTTCTGTGTGTATAAATAAACTGTTTTATAATAATGTCCTCAGAATAATATGATTATTCTTGAAAGATCCTTAGTCAAGTATTATTGTTGACTAGGACAACAATAATGCATTAAGACTAACATGTAGTTGATTGATGATAAAGAGTTGTCATTGACATGGAGTGTCAAAATCAATGCATGAATATGTGTGTTACAGAACAACATATTGGACTGACCCGCTATGAGTATGTTTCTTAGATTATTATGTAATTGTCGCAACATTACTCATAGTGATTAATATGTATATGATCCTTAGACTTGAGATCATCATTATCCCAACATAGTTAGTTGTATATTTTGAAACAGTCAAACGTACACCGTAACTGGTTGTTCTATAAAGGCTGATGTTGTATATACCACAATCTTTGTAGAGGGATATGGTTGATCAATATAGGATAAGTCCTTCCTACATAATGGGACTAATATCTTAAGCCACTTAATTGAGTGAGACTAGAAATGCATGGCCATGCTCAAATAAGATGATATGAGATGTCATACTTATTTATATATCATAGTCTACTCAAGATAACAAGGAACATGGGATGGACTATGCAAGTGTGACTATTCCATGACTTGTGTCCATTCTAGAGATAAAGGATCATGACTTCTTGTAACTTAGGCAGCAATGATGCATTGCTAGATGCCACTCATTGTTTGTAACATTAGAATCGTTCTAGTATTACTACTAACGTTACAAGAACCTACAGGGTCACACCCTATGGTTGAAATGAACGGAATAAAACATAGTTGGTATTGTACAAGGATGCTGTACACATAATGAGAACATAGTTATATTAATATATGAATTTGGTTCGTATATAAATTTAAATAAATATAGTTTATTGAAATCCTTGTTATAATTAATGTAATTGTAATTTTTGGTTAAAAACATTATTATATTTATTTATTTTTTAATTATGATTATTATGTTCAGATAAAAAATTTATGAATTATGATTCATTATATATATAACGATTATAAAAGGGTGAGAGATAGAGAGTTATTAAAAAACCCTAAAAATAATAATAAAAAAACCCAAAAACTTTGCTGGTGAGGTCTAGCAGCCGTCAAGCAAAAAAATCTCCAAAAACAGTTTTGGAGATTTCTTCCATTCATTGTCATACTGGGCGGATTACGTAGAGGTCGGAATCATAAAAGGTTACGGCTTGGTTCGATAGTAGATCAGAATTCTCGTTGCTGAGGTGTTGCTGTCTACTCAGATTGAAGTTTCAGTAATTTCGAAACCATTATTTCACCCCGATTCGTTCCTCGCACATGGATCCATGGGTTGGATCGCCGAAATTATTATTATTTATTAATTTTGCTACGCCATGGGGATACCGGCATTCCAGGAAAGACTGTGTGTTCATCTTGCACATCAGTGATCCCAAATTGGGTGTTAATATGATATTCATCAAACGAAACTAAAATACCAAGAACATTGATAAAAGGAGAATAAAGTGAATTAACATGTGCATAAAAATTTACAAACAACCTTTTCGAAAATGTCCTCAGGGTGCAAACAGAAAATACTCCACCCGTGCTTCTCTACGATGGAGGATACAGACTCGTCGTAGCCCATGTTTAGTTCGTCCTTGAACAAGAACCCTTTTACAAAACAAAAAATGCACTTTGAGATGTTATTGTTGTATTTGTTGGCTACGGCACTGTTGAAAAAGGTTTTAGGTTAGGTAGTGCTGGCCCATGATGATTTAGTAGCCTTTGAAACAGTCTTTACTCGTGCCATTGAAGGAGGATAGAAAGAAATCTTGAAAAATGTGGTCAGAGGAAATGTAGGAGAAGTTAAAGAAAAAGAAATAGTAATGATGGAAACTTTGTGGGAAACGTAAGAGATGTGAGTAGTTGAAAAAAGGTGAGTAGAGGAGATAATGTTGATAGTTCAAAAAAATAAAACGTACAAAGTAATCTTTGTGGCATGGAGGAAGGAAAAATAAGAGGATTTTTAGGGGAAAACGTGATGTGACCTAGCCCTAAAATAAAAGTTTCGACTTTTCCTCATTTAGCTACCCAAGTAACAGAATGGGCCCAGCCATCCAAAAATCTCTCCCTTGGACTTTTCTATCTGGTCAACCCATGTTACCTCGTACATTGACATTTATTCACCCATTTTATTGTGACATAATTTCCTTCTGAGATGCCATGGCAAAGTCCTCTTAGTATCACAATTGATAATCCCACACTTTTATTCTGTCTTTAGAAATCTAGAAAAACTGCTTATTAATCAAAGATAAAAACATAAATGATGCAACATTAAATAATTAATGATAACAGATAATAAAAATGAAATGAAAGTAAATCAATTAAAAAAAAGAAAAAGAAAAACAAAATTGCTAACTCAAACATCTCGGAGGTTAATAGATTGCTTGTTAGGATCCATACGAGCACCCCAGTAGTGCTTCAAGCGTTTGGAGTCTGACTAGAGAGATTTTAATTTACTAGGGAACAATTTCAGCCTGGAGTTGAACAACACCTGTTGCCCTAGTTCAAATTGCCTTGGCATAATTCTGTTATCATGCCAACGCTTGGTCTTCTCCTTGTACAGTTTAGCATTTTCTTATGCCTGTGCCCTGAATTCTTCCATTTCAGTAAGTTCTAACAACCTTTTTTGGCCAGTAGCGATCCAATCCATGTTCAGATTTTTAATAGCCCAAAATGCTTTGTGCTCGAGTTCAAAAGGTAGGTGACATGACTTTCCATAAACAAGCTTAAAAACTGACATCCCCAACGGTGTTTTAAATATAGTACGACAGGCCCACAAAGCTTAATCCAGTCTGGAGGACTAACCCTTACGAGTTGGGTTCACCAATTTTTTTAGGATCTTTTTAATTTCTCTATTAGAAATATCAACTTGTACATTTGTTTGGGGACGATATGCCGTGACAATCTTATGTTTCACCCCATACTAATACAAGGAATTAGCCATTAGCTTGCAATCAAAATGAGATCCTTCATCCCTAATAATGGCTCTAGGTGTACCGAATCTTGAGAAAATGGTCTTGCGCAAGAACTTCATTACTGAATTGTTATCATTAGTAGGAAGCGCAACAGCTTCGACCCACTTAGAGACATAGCCCACAACCAAGAGTATGTATAGGTTGCCCACTAACGGTGGAAATGGACCCATAAAGTCTATACGTTATACAGTAAACAACTCAATCTCCAGAATATTTTGCAGTGGCATTTTGTGTCTCCTAGATAGATTTCCTGTCCTCTGACAACTGTCACAGGACTGATAAAATTTATGAGCATTCTTGAACAGACTCGACTAATAAAATCCTGACTCAAGTACTTTGCCAGCAGTTCTCATTCCTCCAAAGTGTCCTCCGTAAGGAGCTGATTGACAATGCTGAAAAATGCTATGTATTTCGCCATCAGGGGTACACTTCCTAATTATCTAATCAACACAATGCTTAAATAGGAAGGGTTCATCCTGATAATAATTCTTGGCATCATGAAGGAATTTCCGTCTTCTTTTACTGTTGAAATCAGGTGGCATCACACCACTTACTAAAAAGTTCACTATATCGGCATACCAAGGTAATGCCATGGCAAGTAACAGCTGCTCATCTAGAAAGTCTTCTTTACTAAGTTTGTCATTGCCATCTTCATTTCTAGATTCTAACCTTGACAAGTGATCAGTCATTTGATTTTCAATCCCCTTTCGATCTCTAATTTCCAAGTCAAACTCCTGCAACAAGAGTATCCACCTAATCAATCTTGGCTTGGCATATATTTTGCTCACCCAATACTTAATATTAGAGTGATTTGTGTAGATTGTGACCTTGGTACCAACTAGATAAGAGCGGAATTGATTGATGCGAACACCACAACCAATAACTCCTTTTCCGTGGTGGTATAGATAAGTTGTGTATCTGTTAAGGTCATGCTTACATAATAGCTTGCACAAAGTACTTTGTCTTTCCTTTGTTCTAACACTGCTCTCACAGCATAATCATTGGCATCACATATGCGTTCAAAAGGCAGTGTCCATACCGGAGCAATTAGAATTGGTGCTGCTACCAACCGTTTCTTCAATTCCTCGAAAGCTACCAAGTAATGTTCATGAAAATTAAAAGGTCTATTTTGCTCTAGCAAGGTTCACAAGGGTTTAGATATCTTCAAGAAATCATTAATGAATCTTCTATAAAATCCCGCATGACCTAAAAAAATTCTAATACCCTTGACATTGGTAGGAAGTGACAATTTTTCTATTACTTCAATTTTTTCTCTGTCCACTTCAATCCCTTGCTGCGATATCCTATGCCCCAGAACAATTCCTTCACGAACCATGAAGTGACATTTTTCCCAATTGAAAACAAGATTATTTTCTTCACAACAGCATAAAACCAATTCCAATTTTTTTAGACAATCCTCAAAATCATTGCTAAACATAGAGAAATCATTCATAAAGACTTCAAGGAATTTGTCCACCATGTTCGAGAATATAGCCATCATACAACACTGAAAAGTTGTTGGGGCATTACATAACCCGAATGACATCTGTCTAAATGCAAAATTTCCATATGGACATATGGAGGTGGTCTTCTCTTGGTCATTAGGAGCAATAGAAATATGATTATACCGAGAATAACCATCCAAAAAATAGTAGGAAGCTTTCTCAGCTAATCTATCTAACATGTGATCAATAAATGGTCGGGGAAAATGGTCTTTCCTAGTTGCCTTGTTAACTTGCAATAGTCAATGCATACTCCCCATCCCATGACAGTGCGAGTCGAAATGAGCCCATTGTTATCATTACTCACTACTGTGACACATCTTTTCTTGGGTACACATTGTACAGGACTCACCCATGAGCTATCTAAAATCGGGTAAATAATGCAAACATCAAGCCACTTGATAATCTCTTTTTGGACAACTTCTTTCATGATCGGATTTAGTCTTATTTGCTATTCAATTGAATTGCTATGGAAATCCCCCAACATAATTTTATGCATCCAGAGAGCAGGGCTAATTCCTTTTTTATTAGCAAGAGTCCATCCTATTGCCTACTTAGATCACTGAAAGAATTCTAAGAACTTGACATCTTGCTCGAGTGTCAACTTCGAAGAAATTACTACCGACAAAGTGTTGTTGTCTCCAAAATATGCATATTTTAAATGTTGTGACAAAGGTTTCAACTCCAGTGTGGGTGGTTCCTCTATAGAAGGTTTAGGAGGATTAAAAGATCAATATGATAAATTCAAGGATTCAAACTTCTTCCCTAGTCTATCCACAAACTGTATGGCTTCCATAAGTTCACCAATGTCCTCAAAAATTATTGCGTCACTTTGCTTAAGTGAGCTTTCATCATTATCAGAATTGTTGTGGCAAAATTTTACAAACTCTTCCTCTACTACTATATCTATCAACCCAATAGCGTGACATTCTTTATTCTCATCAGCACATTTCAAGGCATCAAATACATTGAAAGTAAACTGTTGATCATTTACCTTCATGGTTAATTTGCCTTTCTGCACATCAATTAAAGTCCTGTCACCAGCAAGAAAATGTTTTCCAAGAATAATTGGTACATCTTGGTCAGCTTTAGATTCTAAAATAAAGAAATCTGTAGGAAAAATAAATTTATCTACTCTTACCAGCAAGTCTTCAATTTTACCTTCCAGTTGTGCGTAGGATCGATCAACCAGTTGCAACGTAACAATAGTAGGTCATTCTTTCCAATTCCCAACTTCCTAAAAATAGACATAGGCAATAGATTGATGCTTGCTCCAAAATCACATAATGCCTTACCAACATAATGGTTTCCAATTGAACATGGGATAGTAAAACTCCCTGGGTCCTTCAACTTTGGAGGTAATTTTTTCATCAACATTGCTGTGCACCCTTCAGTGAGAGCAACAGTCTCAAATTCTCTTAATCTGCATTTCTTTGATAGTATATCTTTCATAAACTTCACATAATTGGGCATGTACTTCAAAGCTTCTACTAACGGTATGTCGATATGGAGTTTCTTCTAAAATCCAAAAATATTTTAAACTAAACATCTTGTTTAGAATTATGGAATAGCTGAGGAAAAGGTAGAGGTGGTCGTCCTTTAGGCTGTTGATATTGTTTTGCTGTGACATTTTTGTTGGTAACATGGTGCAATATGCTTTTTAGTTGATTCTGAATTCTTTCCATGGTTGATTCTGGACTTGTCCTCTTCTATAGTGGTATCTTGAACAACATCATCCAACTATGTCCCACTTCTGAGAGTGATGGCCTTGCACTTTTTCTTCCTTGTGTTCTCAAATTCTTGGTATCGCTTGACAATGCTCCTTATGGCCTCGAATTTAAAGCATTCGCTATCTGTCCCATTTGATTCTCAAGTGCTCTAAGGGACGCAGCTTGGCTATGAATTACAACATCATTTTTTGCCATATATTCCCTTTAGCAAGGCTTCAATGGAGGTACAAGATGATGCTTGACCCTATGATGATTATAACTAGGCGGTGCACTATTAGCATTCTATCTCGCAACATTGTTTAAATTCCTTGCACCTTGATTATTCCAACTAAAGTTCAAATGTTGCTTCTGTTAGATTATGCCCTAAGAGCAATCAAGAGATGATTGTAATAACATACTTGTTTTGCCTCATTTATTAATATAAGACATTGCCATTATTATTTCAGTTTCTTTTGTGTATATAAATAAACTATTTTATAATAATGTCCCGAGAATAATATGATTATTCTTAAAAGGTCATTAGTCGAGTATTATTGTGGGCTTGGACAAAAATAATGCATTAAGACTAATGTGTATTTTATTGATGACAAGGTGTTGTCATTGACATGGGATGTCAAAATCAATACATGAGTATGTGTGTTAGAGAACAACATATTGGACTGACCCACTATAAGTAAGTTTCTTGGATTATTATGTAATAGTCACAGCATTACTCATAGTGATTACTATGTATACGATCCTCAGACTTGAGATCATCATTATCCTAATATCGTGAGTCGTATATTTTGATACAGTCAAACGTCCACTGTAACTGGTTGTTCTATAAAGGTTAATGTTGGATATACCTCAATCTTTGTAGTGGGATATGGTTGATTAATATAGGATTTGTTCCTCCTACATAATGGGAGCAATATCTTAGGCCACTTGATTGAGTGAAACTAGAAATGCATGGCCATGCTCGAATAAATTGATATGAGGTATCATACTATTTGTTTATCATAGTCTACTCAGGATATCAAGAAACATTAGATGGACTATGCAAGTGTGACTATTACATGACTTGTGTCCATTCTAGATATAAATGATAAAATGATTTAATACATGAAGGGTTAATCATAGAGAGTTATGTTGAATTATGACTTCTTGTAACTTAGGTAGCAATGATGCATTGCTAGATGCCACTCATTGCTTGTAATATTAGAATCGTTCTAGTATTACTGCTAATGTTACAAGAACCTACAGGGTCACACTCTATGGTTGAAACAAACGGAATCCAAACATAGTTGGTATTGTTTTTAACTGTTACATAAATTAGAATGATTATAGAATTACTTTAATTGGGCAGTTAAATATCGAACGAATTATATGTACAAGTATGTTGTACACATAATGAGAACATGGTTAAATTAATATATATGAATATTATGATTTACCGAAATCCTTGTTATAATTTTTGTAATTATAATTTATGATAGAATATTATAATTATTTTAATTGTAATTTTTCGGTCAAAAATTATTATAATTATGGTAATTATATTTATTATATTCGATTAATTATTATAATGAATTTTGATTCATATTAAAATATCTACTATTCCCGAATTAGGAAATATAGGGTTTTTAAGAAAACCTAATATACCTGAAATAATAAAAGAGAGGTCTAGCAGTCGTTATATAGTGAATTCTCTCTAAAATGTTTAAGAGAGTTCTTGCCATTCGTTGCCACACCGGGTGGATTACATAGAGGTCGAAACTTTTCGTAGCGGCTTGGAATCAACATACAATTGCGTAATTAGTTTTACAACAGTTATCTTTGGTTTTCCAGACGATTAAAGGTAATCGTTCATACCCTTCTCTCCCTGATTCATTCCTCGCACATAGATCCCTAGATGTGATCACTGGATTTAATTTTTCCTTTGTGCCATGGGGTGTACTGGTGTTCTTACAACTTCCACCCTGGATTGTACGTGTTGGAATAGGGGTTATTATTTTGGTTAAAATTACCCATGTAGTATACAGATGTTGGGTTTGATGGGAATTCATCAAACACGTGGTCTTCACCGCCATAAAAACACAATAGTTCAGCTGATTTCATCTCGTGGATTGCAGTGGGCCTCTTCATTATTTTGATCATATTAGCTAAAGAAGATACCTAAGCTGTCAACAAAGTGATTGCATCAAGCTCCATGGTACCGGTAGCTTTCTTACCTGTCCCAACAAGGTACCATTGATAGAAGCATCAACTACCATCCTTGTATGTGCATTCAACCCATTATAAAATATCTCCATCTGCATCCAGTCCTGGAATCCATGCATCAGACATTTTCGAAGTAATTTTTTCAACCTTCATATGGCGTTTCATCCTCTGATTGCCGAAAAGATGTGATGTCATTTCTAAGATTGGCATTCATATTTGGTGGATTATACCATAGCAAAAATCTCTGGTAAAGATCATTCCATGATGCCACTGTTCCCGATGGCAAAACCTTCAGCCACACGCTTGCACGATCTCTAAAATAATATGGAAACAATTTAAGCAGCAAGGCATCTTCAGGAACACCCTATTGTCTAAATGAGTCACAGACTTCTAGAAAAAGTCTTAAATGCAGTCTTGGATCTTTAGTGGGTAATCCACCAACTGTCCTACTGTTTGCAACATCTGAAAAATTACCAATTTCAGCTCGAATTGCCACACTTGTATGTGTGGTTTGATTATCACTAGATTCAAATCATGTAAAATTGGAACAACATGTTCCCGAATTGGTCTATCTCGATCATTTATCACACGATGAATAGGAGATCAACATCCTGACCATTTGGATTCAGTGGATCATTCAGACCAGGATCATTCCCTTCTCTAGCCATATTACGTAATTCCCTTCTTCTCCTTCGCAAAATTCTTTCGATTTCTGGTTCAAAAGGATACTTTTCGTTAACAAGAATGCTTCTACTCAAGCACTGATGGCAACTTACAGTAATTAAATACAACTAAGTCAGCTAAAAACTAAGAAAAAAAGAAAATAACAAAACCAAAATTCACCAATTGTTAATCCCTGGCAACGACGCCAAAAATTTGTCGCTTGTGAATATGATGTACGAATTGTGCAAGTATACATGTCGAACAAGTAATAAAGTGATAAGTGAGATTGCCTCCAAAGGGTTTAGAATGGTATAATTTGGTCGAGTTATTAAAGTGAGGCATGATTAATGTTATGAAAAAAATAATGATAAGAATACAATGGTAATTTGAAGGAATAATGATGTGTGTAATATGTGTAACTAATAAATAATGGAAAATGCTATGACGAAAAGAGTAAGAATGCAATGGCAAATTCAAGAATAATTACGTGAATAATATGCAAATGAACAAGTAAACAACTAAAAATGCTATGGCGAAGATGCTACGACAAAGGATAGAGGGTCTACGATGTTGATTTGGAAGGTCGAGATTACTAAGAATCTCCCATTACTGACAGTAATGCCTCTGCAAAAGCATAGTCAATCTACTTCTTAGAAGAGTTCTAAAATGGTCTGCTTCTTTCGAGAACAAGACCTCAAGTTACCTTGCCTTAAGCAATATATGTCTATAGGCATTTAGCACCTGCACTATTTTATTTCCTTTCCGTATGAACGCTGCTCTATGTATAGAGGTTGATACAAGTATTCAATCGAACACTTGCTTATATCATTCAATTTCAATCTCATTAAACTAACCTTGTCAGAATTAGATTAAGTTAATGAACATGTTGTACATCCATCCATAACATGCAATTTTGTAAAAAAAAAAACCATTGAATGAAATAGTGTATTAAAGTAGATCTATGCTTCAGTCATTAAAGAAAATAAGAGTTTCATCAAGTAATCCCAACCCTATGAGATTTAGATTATGGGTTGACAATTAAAATTCAAATCCTAAGTATCATTCAACATCGTTTTCATCAAATCAATTCACGAAGAGTAATTAAGAAATAACAAAAGAACTTTGGGAAGATAGCTTCCACTTATCCAGCCCACAATCCAGCGATGTAGTGTCCTGTGGTGGCTGAGGAGATTGCCTTCGTCTTCCTCTTCCAGCTGCTACCCTCTATTTTTTTGTCTAAGGATCTCCCTTTTTTTCTCTTTTCGTTTTTCTACATCCTTTTGGGTTTCCTCCTTTGGCTTTTATAATCGTTTTCCCTAGGGTAAATCCAACAACCCATGATTTTCTTCCCTCCTTTTCAAGTAGATATATCTAGTACAAGTTCAGCTGGGCCTAAGACAGGTACACTTTGAGTGTTAACTGGACATCTTCCCGACATTGCCACAACATTTGTGTTGACAATTTGTCAAACCCTTTGCCCCGAGAAACCTTCACTCCTTTACTTCTTGTTCTTTATCCTTTAGTTGCCAATCCACCACCACACAAAACCCTTCCACAAGCAATTAAAAATAACTAACATTTAAGTATAGTCCAAACTCTTATTATAATGCTAAAACAAGGAAAATATTAATGGCATGTCCTAAAATGCAACTTAATGCACCTAAGTATAGGCAATTAGCTAGATCTAAAGGCATTAAATATGAATCTTTTCAAGAGTTATTAGTCTTTAACATAATTCAAGCTTTCTAATTACCAATATCTTCATATTCAAGCCTAATTCATCAATTTCACTCTAATGGAAGCTTGCTAAATATCTAAAAAGTGAAGAAATTTATACATGGGCTAGCTCCATCAAGCTCTCATGATTCAAATGTCAGGTTTGATGCCCTAAGTGTAGTATTTCGTCTATGTTCACTTGTAATTTTTTTGAATAGATTGGTGAATAAAATTATTCATGATTTACATTAATACCCATTATATAATGTCCTAATGTGGTTTTTGCATGCAAAGTAAAATAGAAGCAAATATTGACTCATTGGTTGTCCAATGTTTAAACTTATACTAAGCGGTATTATGTGGTCAGATTGTAATACTGAAAGACAACTTGTATTAGTAGACAAACCTAAACATCTACTTAGCCTAATCAGAAATGAGCAAACTGATTGAAAGACTAATATACCATCTATCAAGTCTAATTGGAGAGATGCCTTGTCTTGGGCATCAAAATGAATGACTCCTAGAAGATAGAGACATGGATGTGACAGACAGTACATCAAATTGGACCTACAAAGAGTAGATATTGAATCCATTTATGGATTTATTCGCTTGTGATGTTCAAAGTACGACATAACTTAATCTTGAGTGGATGATGGACTATGTATGCGTGACTCGTATACTTTGATGTAAGTATACTAATTAACTTGGCAAAGTTGCCTAACATGACAATTCACAATAACAAAGTGAACTTATCAACTAATCAACCATAATATAATATAAACATATACCAAATCAATTCATTTCAATATCATGATCATACTCAATATAACATATATCCATCATACGTCAAGCTCATGTCATTTTATTTCAATATTCATTAACTATAATCACATAGCCTGATGAACTCTAGTAAATAAACTCAGATACATAGATATCTCTAGTGTAATAATTACTTGTCCGAGCTGAATACATATTTATGTCAGGTTATCTGTCTGGGCTAAACCTTTAATGATAGAACAAATTACTTGACCAAGCTATAAATATACATGTCATGTTACCTATTCGGGTTAAACCATTGAAACAACATGAGGTTAATCGTCCGAGCTAAACCTGTGTTACATTTATCTTTGAGTATGCAACGAATGCTGGATCTTAGTAATCATAGGTAATCAATCTATATCCATGTGCATAAGATCTTTACTAAGTTCATCTGGGCAATTTCATCATATAAGTTTATATGCATTTCTTTACAATTTAGTCCAAATCTCACTTTTTGTACCAAATCAAAAACTATCCAAATTTCAATTAAACATACATATATTCATAATTTTAAATATACAAAAATGTAAATACAAACGCACCATATGAACTTACCTGGAAAAACAACAAGCGATCGTATTCATTAACGACTAATCCACAATTTTGCCTTTTTCTTTCTTATCCTCAGTTTCGTTTAATTCTTGATCTATACAATTATTCAATTCAATTTAAATCATTGTATAACATCCGATCATATGCATGTATCAGTTTAATTTCATCTTTCAAATGCCCCTTAAAGTTTTGAATATTATTCAATTTAGTCCTTAAAACTGAAATTGCAATATCTTTCAAATTTGACCTTCGATTTTGAAACCGATCTCGATTACATCCTTCTAAGACTCTCTATTGTCTAAAATTATAGAAATTTTACATCAACATTGAAATTTATACACTTTATTCCCTATATTTAAAAACTAGCAATTAAACTTTATACACTAGTATTTTTCACTTGAAGATTAAAATATAACAATTTAGTACCAATTTATTCAAACATTCATCCATGGAAACTTTTAGAAACTTTAATATTTTTTCAAATTGGTACATGTTCTAGCTAAATCAAGCTCCTAGGGCCTCAAAAACATAAAAAATACAGGAAAATGACTAAATTAACATACTATGCAAAGTGCCAAAAGTTTTAAAAGCTTCAACCCTATTTTTTCTTTCTCAGTTTGGTTAGGAAGAAGATGAACAATAAAAATTTTCTTTCTTTCCACTTTCATATTTGTTTTATTATTATTATTTTATACATTATAGTATTTTAATTATAATTTCGTATTATTTTAAGTAAATATCCTACCAAATCATCCACTATATACTAAAACGGTTCAATTGTCAATTTAGACCATGGTTTAATTGCTTTATAAGTCCTTAAGCCTTTTGGCCAATTAGAAATCTATTGTGATAAACTTTTACAATATACTGGAACATCGAAAATGGGGTTCCAAAATCACCATTTTTAACAC
The DNA here is from genome assembly GCF_025698545.1 of Gossypium raimondii. Lineage (NCBI taxonomy): Eukaryota > Viridiplantae > Streptophyta > Magnoliopsida > Malvales > Malvaceae > Gossypium > Gossypium raimondii. Next base: position 27,191,944 of record NC_068576.1, on the reverse strand, counting down.
CACTGAAAAACGGGTTGTTATAACTCTCCCCCTTTACGTAATTTTGTCCTCGAAATTTTTACCTAGAAATAGGTTAGGGTACTGTAATTTCATGGTTTCCTTTGGTTCCCATGTAGCCTCTTCTATATCATGACGATACCAGAACACTTTCACTAGCGATACCACTTGTTTCATAGTTTTTTTTACTTTTCGAGCCATAATATTAAATTGTTCTTCACTGTATGTCAAATCAGGTTGTAATTCTATTTTCTCGGGTAATAACGTGTGATGGATCAGACTATAACAACGTAGCATCGATACATGAAAAACATTGCGAATATTTATGAGTTCTGAAGGTAAGTTAGTTGATAAGCTACCGAACCAATCCTTTCAAGAATCTCGGACTGAGCTTCCTCTTTTTGTCAAAATGCATAATTGTCTTCCAGGGTGAAACTTTCAGAAATACTTTATCGTCGATCTAAAATTCAATATATTTTCTTTTCAAGTCAGCATAAGATTTTTGTTGATCTAAAATAGCTTTCAAGCAATCTCGAATAATCCAAACATTTTCTTCTGTCTCACGTATCAAGTTAATCCCTGCCTGTTTTCTATTGCTTAACTCTGACCAGCACAAAGGAGTTCTACATTTACAACTGTATAAAGCCTCGTATGGTTACATTTTGATACTCGACTGATAGTTGTTATTATAAGAAAATTTAGCTAACGATAAAAATTTCTCGCAACTACCTTTGAAATCATTGATGCAAGATTGTAACATATCTTAATGTATTTGAATCACCCGTTCTAATTGTCCGTCAGTCTGAGGATAAATATTGTGTTGAAATTCAATTTCGTGTCCAGGACTTTGTGTAACTTACCCTAAAATCTAGTGGTAAATCTCGGGTCTCGATTTGTAATGATAGGTAATGACACACCATGTAATCTAACAATATTAGAAATGTATAGTTCAACCAACTTCTTCGAGTGACTAACTTGTTCTGACAGGAATGAATTGTGCTAACTTTGTTAATCTGTCAACTATTACCTAGATTGCATCTTTCTTTTTTAGTGTCAAAGGCAAACCCGATACGAAATCCATAGTGACTCATTCCCAGCTCCATTCCAGAATCATCATAGGTTGTAACAAACATGATGGAACTTGATGCTCGACTTTAACTTGTTGGCATGTTAGACATTCACGTATTCTGAGAAATTTCTTTTCAGCCTCAACCACCAGTACATTTTATTACTGCCTGGATGAATTGAATAAGCACTATTGTGAGATTCATATAAAATGTCCCATTTCAACTCTGAATCTTTTGGCACACATAAACGTCTTCGAAAACTTAGATTCCCATTATCATCAATATTGAACTTAGAAGTCTGATCGCTTTCAAGAAGTTCTCATTTTCCTAACAACTTTAGATCATCTTTTTGTAATTCCAACATTCTCTGAAGAAATATTGGTTTATGTAACATCCCTTGCCAGGCTCGGCCGCCGGGCCCGAGTGATAAGATGCTACTATAAGAATCCAACAAACAATAAATACTTTAGATAACAAAAAAAATAATTCTTTTTCATTAAATCATATATAAAATCAAACATATTAAAAAAATTGAATTCTATAAGGATTTATCAATGAGATACAAGCATATAGTGAGATTGAATTGTAACATTTTAAAGCTTAAAGGTCAATGATAAAATCCATAGTTCGTATCGATACCTTATTGAAAATCGATACCAAAATTTAATTTTGTTTACTTTGCAAAACAACATCAATATTTATTTTATGGTATCGATACTTTATGAAAAGTATCGATACTCAAATAAAAATTAGTACCATTTTGGTATTCATTTATTTTAAAAGCTGTTCATATGGTTAGTATCGATACCAAATGCAAAAATATCTATACCTAAATTTAAAAATGGTAAAATCTCTCTTTAAAAGGTCCACTTTATGCCCAAAACTTACCTAAACTCAATTGATATACCTAAACATAATTAAAGCATGCAAATTATCATCTAAACATACCTATTCATGTATAACCAAACATTAAATTTCATTTATAATACATACACCAAAGCATTATCAACCAATTGCAAGATTAAGATGAATAAAAAGAAGCTATACAATCATATGAAACAAAAGTGTAAAAATTATTTGTATCCATATCATACTAAAACATAAACTAAGCATAATAGGCATTAAACCAAATTCAAGCATAACTCTAAACAATGTCTATCATATAAACTTCTCCACCATAAAACACTTAGAAAATTATCAAGACCACCATTATTTTATCAAAAAAAATTTAATTGCCAAAACACCTTATATAATTGCATAGCTATCAAAACATCAAGGTTCCAAAATGCTATCAACTATGTTACCAACATTCCAAAACAAGACTCCCTAGGTACATGCCAAGAACCAAAACAAGAACATCACCAAATATTGAGTCTGAGATTATCTTTGGATGCTGAGTCAGCGTACAAGCTGAAAAGTACCTAACCTATGCACGAGAAAATAAACCGTACGCTAAGTATAACTCAGTGATATTTCTATAATTGAACAATAAAACATATTATAAAGGTTATAGTGCATTTACATGTCAATATACAAGTCCTATTACATCACCTACTTATTCAATCTATTTACATATCTTAAATCGAACTTATAAACTAATATCCACTATCTACACTTGATTTGATTTCATTATACTCAAATTCTTAGTTCTATAATATAATTTCATCAACCATTTATTAAATCACATATGTGACAACATAATTCATTACTAATTGAACTCAATTTCATAATTATATCAATATATCATATTTTCAAATCTATTCAAGTTAGTCCTTATGTAACATCCCGTTTTTTAGTTGTAATAGCCCAATTTTAGGCTTAGTCGGAACAGTGGTTTCGGGACCACAAATCCGACGAAAAAAAAAATGTAATGGCTTGAATTTTCAGAGGTGTCGGAATGGTGATTCGAGATCACTAAATTCGACAAATGGGTAGAAAATATTATTAATTTAGTAAGTATAAGTTAAATATGAAGTTAGGAAAATTTTTGAAATAGTGAATAGTGCACTAGAAATAAATATTAAAATAATTAGAATCGAAATGAGGTATCAAGACCTCGGGGATTTTAAACTGAGCCATAAATATTTTTATAAATATTTATGGAGTGTTAAAAATTTAGTATTAAAGTTTCGTTAAGAAATTTTAAAGTTCCGATAATTAATTGAACAAAAAGGACTAAATTGTAACAAATGCAAAATTTTGGGAAATGATTAAATAGCTTAAATGATAAAAGGAAGAGGGCTTAAAAGACAAATAGGCCCAAGGTCTATTTGGGCTGGACGGCAGAGGCATGAAATCAGCAAGAAAGTAAGGAGAATTAAGGGCAAAATTGGAAATTTGCAAAATTTGCTTAATAAAGTTAGGACCCAAGTGGAATTATCTAGATTTCTCTTCATTTTTCTGAATTCTCATCAGCTAAAACACCATGGAAGGGCTTCTTCAAGCTGGTTCTTCATATTTTTATTACAAGTAAGTTCAATTCTTGACTATTTCTTGAAATTTTTGTATTTTTATGACTTTTACAACTAGGCCCACTTGTTAAATTCATTAGTTTTTGATTTTATGAAAGAAGTTGAAAGTTGATATGAATATGTGCTGGAAGTATATGATGATTTAGCATGAAATTAGAGCTTTAAATTGTTCATATGCTGATTTTATTGAAAGAATTGAATAGAAAGTGAATGTTTGGGACCTAATAGTAAAAGAGTTTGAAGATAGAGTTATATGTGGAAATTCTGAATTTCAATAGTTGTGTAACAACTTATAATGTCTAGTAAAGTACTAATTGAGAAAATTAGATTAATTGAGGGGTTAATTGAGAAAGGACCGAATTGTATAAATGTGAAATTTGGGGCAAAATGGAAATCAACATTTTGCACTAAAGCAGTTTTGGACAGCAGCAGTAGTGTAACTTTGAAAAATCACCAAAATTGTAGAGATTGAATTAGAGGATGAATAAAATATAAAACTAAAGCTTATTGAGTCTAGTTTCTTATAAAAGAAATGATGTAAGCAATGGAATTGTAAATCATGAGATATAATAGATTTTGTGAGACAAGGTCAGAATGAATTCAGGTTCCCTGTTCTGACTTTGGAAAATCATTAAAATTGTAAAAAATGATTATGAGTTATAGTTTATATGGTTAGAATCCTTAACGAGTCTATTTTATAAGAAACAAGCTAAAACATCATCCGAATTCTGTACAATGAGATAATTAATTTTAGTGAAGAGTGGTCGGAACTGTCAGACAGCGAAACAGGGAAACTTTAAAGAATAAACTGTACTATTTGGCTGAACCAAAATTATGAAAATTTTATGGTATGAAGATATGTGAGTCTAGTTTCAGGAAAATTATCGGATCTTAATTTGGAGCTCTGTAGCTCCGGATAAAAATAATTTAGTGACTCTGACTCGGATAAACAGCTTTGAATATACATGTTAGTGAATATTGAAATTATGGTTAATGTTGTTTAAGTGTGTTATACACATTAAGGATGTGGAATGGAGAGGAGGAGGAGGAAAATTGGGAAATATATGAATGATTCGTGTATAAATGGTCATATGTTTGATTATAACTCATAAACGATGAAATATGAATGATGCTTATTTTGTGCATTATTGGTCATGGTTTAAGCTCATGTGTGAAAATAAAGTTTCATAGTATGTGTGTATGGTATATTCAGTATATGATTTGGCATGAAATAATACCATGAATGGTTTATGAATTAACACATGTTGGTAAGCCTGATATATGAATAAATGATCAAATTGAGCGGAACGCGGATTTGAGTACTTCGATCAAGTGACAAAGTGATAAGTGGTAGCTTTAGCTACACTTATCCGATCAAGTGACAAGTGAAAAGTGATAAGTGATAGCTTGGCTATACTTATCGATCAAGTGACAAAGTGATAAGTGGTAGCTTTAGCTACACTTATCGATCAAGTGACAAGTGAAAAGTGATAAGTGATAGCTTGGCTATACTTATCGATCAAGAGACAAAGTGATAAGTAATAGCTTTAGCTACACTTATCCGATCAAGAGACAAAGTGATAAGTGGCTACACTTATCGATCAAGAAACAAAGTGATAAGTGGCTACACTTATCGATCAAGAAACAAAGTGATAAGTGGCTACACTTATCGATCAAGAAACAAAGTGATAAGTGGCTACACTTATCGATCAAGAAACAAAGTGATAGGTGGCTACACTTATCGATCGGGACAAGTGATAAGTGATCATACGTAAGACCATAGTTATACTATGGCAAAGTGAAAGTGAAGTACTCAATTTTCCGTGACTGCTCCCTAATTTGATTAAGGATGGTAAGTGACAAATGGGCCCGAAAGAATTAAAGTAAATGGATAAGTGGTAGTGTATTTATATCGGACGATGTTGTTATTCAAACTAAAGTGATATTTTCATTGCTAAATTGAGAGTTTCATAAATGTGTTATTGAATGGTATAATCAATAAACATTGAGTTAAATGGTAAATACGTATTAGTTTTGAATTTGATGTCATTGAATTGTACGTGAATTAAATGGAAATTTCTAGTGATATGATTTAAATTATGAGCATGAGAAATTGCGAATTGAATGAAATGGAAATGAAGCATTAAATTGCATGAGTATGTATCGGGTCTCGCAGGCCCTAATTATTATGATTATAATATTTTGAGGATATATTGTGAAAAGTTATAGAAACATGTTAATTATTTTGAAAGTTTTAATTTTGATGAAATTTTATAACTCGGTTAAATACGTTTACAAGTGTATGTGTTTTGGTAATGCCTCGTACCCTATTCCGGTGTTGGATACGGTTAAGGGGTGTTACATTAGTGGTGTCAGAAATAGTGGTTTCGGGGTCACCAAATTCGACGAGTAAGTTCGTAAATATTATTATTTAATATTTACGAGTCAAACATGGTTTTAAAATTTTTTTTGATATAGTGATTTTGTTATATAAGCGATTTATTAAGTTCATGTGGTAAGACCCTAAGGTCAAGTGGTTTTAGAAAATGAGGTATCGGGACCTCATTTATATAAATCGAGTCATATTTTTTATAAATATTTACAGAGTGTCATTAAGGTGGTATTAAAGTTTCGTTGAAAAATTGTAACGTTTCGATGGTCAATTAATTAAAAGGACTAAATTGTAAAAGATGTACAATTTGATTACTATTTGATTTGAGTGATTAAATTGGTTAATTGAATAAAGGAAAAGGGACTTAAATGGTAATTGAAAAATGGTCAAAGTTTCCAAGTGGTGGTCTTATGATTGAACCCACTAGCTTTTGGATTAATTGTTCTTTTAGTCCTAATTAGTTTAGGATTAAATTGTAAATAAGTTTATTTAGTTAGAATTTAATTTAATTGAAAAACCAATATTAAACCTTCCTTTAATGGTAATTATGCCATATATTTATGTGATGGACAATTATGGTCATGAAATTGGTGTTTTATTTGTTTATTAACCAAGGTTAAAATGGTAATTTGATAAATTAAATTAAAATAAAATAAAAAAGGTTAATTTGATATCATCTTTTAGGTTTCTTCTTCAACAACTGAAAACACCATGGATGTTGAGATGAAGCTTTCTTCCATGCCTCATTTGATGCATGTAAGTCTGTTTTATCCCCGTTTCTAAGAATTTTTATGTTTTTGAGATCATTGCAACTAGGTCCAGCTAGCTTGTACGTTCGATTTCGAATCTGTTAAAGATTTTGAATGTTTCCATTGATGAAACTTGTGATTTTAGATGTTAAAGGATGAATTTTAAATATTAGTTGTTATTTAAAAGTATTTTATTAAGTGATTTTTTGATGAATTTTTCGATTAGGGATTAAATTGTTAAAATAGTAAAAATGCAAGAATTAAATGTGAAATTGTTGCATGAATGGACTTTTTTGGATACCATGAACATCCAGCTAAGCTAAATTTTGGGTAAAAATGGTTAATTTGCATGTTTTGGACTCGGGGACTAAATTGAATAAAAGTAAAACTTTAGGGGCAATTTTGTAAAAAATGTAAAAAGACCAAATTGCATGAAATGAATTTTTTATTTTCTAATTTAATATATTTAATGAAATTATTAATTTAGATTAAGTCTGGGTGGAAAAGCGAGAAAAATAGAAAATTATCAAAATGCCCCTAAACTTTGGTATTTCTGCAATTTAGCTGGTAAGTTCGTATGAATTGTATTCTGAATAATTTTGATTAGATTGAATGTTAATATGTGATTAAATCAATATATATATGTTAGTATGCAATTTACAATATTATGAAACGATGTAAATCTAACGACGTACGATGATTACCAAGCCCCGTTTGAACCTTAGGAATCATAGGATACAAATGACATGTCATTAGGGTTTACATGATTTGAGTGTTGGTCCTGAACGTCCTACCTATGGCTGAGGTTCGGCATGTGTTGTGGATACTCCACAACTCATGTGAGTAGCATCGTGTAGCTGCGTTTCGACCCACAGCTCGTGTGAGCAAGCCCATTTTCACAGCTCATGTGAGCATTCTGATTCATAGCTCGTGTGAGCATACATGTATGGGAATTGATGGATTATAGTTATATAAGTTAGCACACTGAGCTATCCAGGGTATCCAACAGTATTCTAAATGGTTCAACGAGCATTATTCAGATAAGAAACGGTAAGAGAACGATATGTTTTATGACATGTACATATATGAGCATCCTTGATATGATGATACATGAAAATTATGTAGGTTGAGATGAGTTATAAACTCATGAGATACATGTTGTGGCTAAATGGTTATTTATGTTAATGTGCCTACGATTTATATCTTGTATGGTAACATGTTTGGTGTAAATGCTTAGGCTTTAGCCAAGTTGTGGTTGGTTATGCAATGTTAAACTTATAAGTTATGCATTGATATGGTACGTACCTAAATGGAAATATGCTGGTGATCTTGAAAGAGTGGTAAGGTTTAAATTATGTAAGTTCTATTGAAATGGTTATCATGTGGTTAAATCCAAAAGAACTATGTTTAAATGCACTAGCTTGTGGCTATGGTTGAATGATATGCTTATGTCTTGTGTGATATGCATATGAAACTGGTGTGGAAAGGTAATAAAATAGTAAATTCAAACTTGAAGTGTAAAATGATGAAAAAGGAAATGATGAGTTGAATAGATGTTGTTATTTAAGTTAAAGAAAGTAAATGAAATGAAAAGTAATGAAATCCAAATGAAAATAAGAAAATTTGAAAGGGTTTAAAGTTTTATAAATCCTACTATGCTAGGGATGATATGTATATATGATGATGTGAATTTACTCACTTTATGAGTTGTTGAATATGGTTTCATGAATCTTGCGGTATTGGTATAGGATTATTTTTTATAAAGTATAAATTTCATATTTGAAATGGATTGATATGACTAAATTTTATACGAGCTTACTAAGCATTCATTGCTTACATAGTTATCTTTCTCTTACTTTACAGATTATCAGAAGCTTGATCGGGTTGGAAGCTCGTTAGAGATCTATCACGCTATCTAGCGATTATATCAATAGATTTTAATGTCTTGGTTAAGTTTATAATGACATGTATAGGTAGACTATGTCTAATGTTTAATTGATTAGTTTGGTATATATATGTCATTTTGGTTGATAATTATGGCATGAAATGTTGCCTTGGATTTGAGATACTTAAGGTACTATTGATAGCTTATTGGTTGTGATTAATATGGCCAAATTGGTGTATGTTTTGAAATGACCAGAATTGGTATGGTTGTTATGTATCAATTATGTCATGTTTAGGCATGAAAAAAAGGTTAAGTGATAAGTGGTTAAATATGCACATGTATAGGTGTTTTGGTTGATGTTTTAGCCATTATGTTTTAGCTTGTAGATTTGGTACTTTGAATAGTTGATATGTTGATATATGCATGTGGTCTTATGATGGAAGTTATATTGGTATGAAAAATGTAGTTTTTATATATGAATATTTATGCTAATTGTTAAATGGTAAATTCGGTACATTTAGATGTGAACTTGATATGTGAACAAAATGGTAAGTTTTGGCTAAACTATGCATATGGTTATACATGTTTAATTGTTATGATTGAGGTGCCTTTTGGGTATATTGGTTGTATGAACATATACTTTATTTGGATAGCTTGTTGTTGAAAAGTTTGGTGCACTTTGGGATGCTTGATTATATGTGGAAAATTGGTTGTACGTGTATGCATGACTGGGTGAGAAAATTGGCTTGGAAATGACCTATTTTTCGTCCATATAGCCAGAGACATAGGCGTGTTTCTCAGCCATGTGTCACACATGGCTATGTGACATGGTCGTGTGTCCCCTGTAGGTTTTTTTAAAGGTTGTATTTCGAGAGTTAAACGGTCTGGCATACGGGCATGTGGCTTGGCCATGTGACCCAAGTTAGAGAGTTACACAAGAACAGACACGGGTTTGGAATACAGTCGTGTGTCCCTATTTTGAATGCCCACACGGCCTGAGACATAGCCGTGTGAGTCACATGACCGTGTGATCCCTGCAGTTTGAAAATTTTAATATTTTCGTGAAAAATTCCAAATGTTTCCAATTTAGTCGCAATTTGTTTTTAATGTGTTTTTAGGGCCTCGAGGGCTTGTATAAGGGACACTATGTATGTTATTGATGGAATTTTCTATGATTGAAGTTGTGAAGTAAATGATTTATATTTTTTATAGTATTGAAATGTAAACTCTGGTAATGCATCATAACCTTATTCCGGCGACGGATACGGGTTAGGGGTGTTACACCTTATCACAAACAACTAATTTGAATCAGTTCAATTCAACTCGTCTTATCATTTCTAGCTAACCTTATGTTATTACCATGCATTACAGTTTGTGAATGCAACAATTGAAAAGGTTCAGGTTATAGAAATACAAATCATAAACTCCGAGCTATTTATCGATGACCTTGTCTTTCCTTTCTTTGTCGAGGATTTCGGGTCGACGTTAGCTATGTATTAAAAAAATATAATAAATTAACACCACACATCCCAATTCAAATTCAATTGTTAAATTATACAAATTTTGTATATTATTTAATTTAGTCCATAAAATCGGGACTATAAAAATTTTCACATTTAATCCCCAAAACTTAATGTCGAATTTTCTAGGGTCCCTATAGGACTTCCTATTTCTCAATTACAACCCCAATTTTGAATTTTGCACAATTTAGTCGTTATTGTATAAAATCATTAATTGACTTTATAAATTAGTCCCATTTCACATCTAACCTTAAAAATCTATCAAATAGTCCCTAAAACTTCAACTACTCACCAATAGTAACATCTTCAATCTTAAGCAGTACCAAGAAAGAGGACATGGTCCAACTAGCTCTAGGTATCGGGATTCCAAAAACATAAAAATTATAAGAAAATAGACTAAATTGACTAACCAATTAAAGCTTGAAATGCTTAAAATCCTTAGGCCAATTATTTCTTCTTCTCCCGTAAGTTTCGACTTGCATGAAGAAAGAATGAAATTGTTTTCATTCACTTTCCACTCACTCTATTTTATTATTAATATTATTTATATATTATAATATATTTATAAATTGATATAATTATTACTATAATCCCTTAATTAACTTCAAATTATAATACTTCAGTAAACCACACTTTTACCACTTCTACGATTTAGTCCATGCACTTAATTTAAACACTAATTTCGTAGAATTTCTTAATCGAAATCCAATTCACCTCTAACATAACTCTGTAAATAGTTAATAAAAATAATTACAAGTCCATTTTATAGAAACGAGATCCCGAAAGCACACTTCCGTTACCACTGACTTTTGAGGCATTACAATTTAGCTATCAACTCGGCTAAAATAGAACCATCACATTCTAGATTCAAATGAGTATTCATTGCTTTCAGAGAAAATAGAAAATTGTAACTCAGGGCTTCAACTACAACGTTAACTTTACCCAAATGATAGTCAATAATCAGGTCGTAATCTTTCAACAATTCAAGCCACATGCGGTCCCCTAGATTCAACTTTTACTATGTTAGTAGATACTTCAGACTTTTGTGACTGGTGAAAATATGAAATTTCTCGCATATAAATAATGTTGCCAAATCTTGAAAGCAAATATGACAGCAGCTAATTCCAGATTATGCGTAGGATAATTGTTCTCGTGTGGCTTAAGCTGCTGAGAAGCATAGGAAATTACTTTTTCCTTTTGCATCAGTACGCAACCTAGACCATTAAGTGAAGCATCACTGAAAACAACAAATTCTTTCTCAGTTCAAGTTGAGTCAATGATCACCGCCAAACGTGCAGACGTTTGGACTGGAAATACGACATCAAAATATATATAATAAAACAGCGGTGTCCGCAAGTATACTAGTCAAATTGTAATATAGTTTTTTACAACGGGGTACAAGAAGTACTTCGAGGATCATACCCAATGAAGGATGAATTAAATCTAAAATAATTTCTACAATGATAAGTCTAGAAAATAATCACCTAAAATCATATCACGATAAATAATAATAAGGAATATTAATATTATGAAGGAAAATAAAATTACTAGAAAGAAATTAATCGACAAAGAATTCTCGATTAGTAGACAGAAGATTAACTTGTTTCATGGTTGTAATTAAATTTAGAATTTAAGTTTTAGTAAATTAGCTAATAACTAACCAATTATTACCTTTCAGCCACTAACTGATTAATTAATTGATAAATACTCGCTTATCTTTTGACCTCTCTTTCTAAACCAAGATAAATTATGATTTACTTAGCAAACTTACCCTTCAACCTCATCTGCCTAAATGACTTCCTAGCGTCATCCTAGAGTTTAATCATTGATCCATCACAATTCATTGTGACAAACTAGAGTATTTTCGACACTTAACGAACTTTTTTACAAGTTTTTTTATGTTTATATATTACATTTTCAATTTTATTAACTTAGATTCATTTTGTTGCAAAATAAGTGTTTTTACACACTTTTTAGTATTTTGATGACCCATTAGGCCAACTCTAGCCTTAGGAACGACTAATAGGCTATTTGAGTGTATAGGATGTCATTTAAGGTCAAGGAGCACAATAGACAATGGTCGTGTCACAACACAGGGAGGTTCGTGTCGCAACACATAACTACGAAGCTGCCAGGGTTGAAAACCACCCCATGTTGTGAGAATGGAATTTCTCCATGTCACGATTACATGAGGAATTTGGAAAGAGTGTCTTCACGGCTACGTTGCGATGAGAAGTTTCCCGACATCATGATGACACGACCAAACTTGGGAATATTTAGTCTAATTTGGATGACCACTTAGGATTATTTTCCCTAATCGAACCCTAATCACTCCAAGGTAATTTTAGGCACCTAGTACCCTAATGTATGCCTATATAAACAAGTTTATAACCTAATTAGAGGGGTGTTTTTAGACTTAGACAAGCAATTTTATTTACTTTGTTTTTGTTCGATTTTTTTATGTCCCTATAGTCAAAATATTTTTTATTCTAATATGAAGATGATTACGAGCTGAGATTGTTTCAAAATCGTGCTTCAATTATTTATTAATGAGCATTCTCTTTTCCTTTATTCTTTTATTTTGTTATTTATCTTTCGTTAACTTGATCAACTAACGTTTGTATGAATATTGGGATAAAATCTTGTGCGTATTTTATATCTTACATGTTTTAGTTATGGAATTGATTTAATAATTAAGTAATTATTTATCTAAAATTGGGTGTTTATTCAAGATTACTTAGTATACTAAGAAGTGACAACCTTAGTAGAATATTTAGACAGGTGAGGCTGAGAGGGTATCCTGTCGAGTATAACTTGTACCAAGCGGTGAGACCGAAAGGGTATCCATATGCTTAGGAAGAGACCAAAATTGTGACATAGGTGGTAATCTTTGGTGAATATGAGACCAAGAGGGTATTCTTAGCTAAGGGTGGTAAATAACTCAATCGAGGGTAATTGGCGACTTAATTGATAATTAGAGGTTTAGTCGATCATAGGCTGAGAACTCACATCATGGGTAATAGGAATAGGAAATTCCATTAGGATATCTTAGGTTAATTAAATTCCATTAGGTTATTTTAGGTTAATTAATTTAATTAGTTTAATTAATATTTTAGTTCTGCATCAACACTACTAATACGCGACTCAATTAGGTTAGTAATTATTTTTGATAATTAATTTAATAATAAATTTCTCCAATTCGCAATCGATTGGGTATGATCCTTGGAATACTTCACAAGTGTTTCGCTATAAACAAACTATATTACAATTTGACCTGTATACTTGTAGACACCACTGCTTAATAATTTTCTTTTGTTGCAGTATTTACTATCCAGATGTTAACACATCTGGCGGCGGTTAAGTTGTTGGCAGCATTGCCGGGGATTACAATAATGAAAATTGTTATTAATTTAATTACTTGTAAAACAATACTATTCGAAAGACATACGAGTTATATAGCGTGTCAATTTTTCTAATTATTATTATTTTCATTTATATTATTTTTGTTATTTTTAGATACCTTGTTGACTATTTAATTTAATCATGGATGCATTTGATGATGATAGTAGTTGGGACAAGGAACGTGAGATGTCTGCATGGTATGAATATGAAAGGTATTGTAACGAATGATCAATTTGGGCAACCGAAACTTTGACAAACCACTAGGGTTTTGATGAACATAACAATGTGACTAAATTTTCAGTCGAACTTCATGGTGAGAGTTGTATGGGATATCTTCGCGGTACAAGGTATGTTAATGAAGGACCAAGTTGGGAAAACAAAGCTTCAATGAGTTATGAAGAAGAATACGACGTTCTTGGACATCCAACCCAACAAGAATTAAACTTAATCATGGAAAATAAGGTACATCAGGATTTGTATGAGCAACATAGGAACAATCAAAGATCAAGATACAACTATGGCGCCATTCGTTTGGACTTGGCAGTGTCTAGCTTAGCCCTCTATGATCCTTAAACCATTCCTTAATGCTACATTCAAGTAGTACAAAAGTAAGTCTAGATGAACTTAATGAGGTTCTATATCGCAGTACTCATAAAAAAACTCTTAATTTGATGAGTAAATAAAAATTAATGAACAGAGATAAAATTCCCTAAATGATTTAAGAGAGTCCGAGGTTGACATGGCATCGCTGACGCCTTTGTGATTTTTGAATTGTTCATCAACGGACATGTTAACTAAAGTAGTCGTAATAGTACTATCCTAAACACCCATTTTTATTGGACCTAACCCCGTTTAGCTTCAACTCAGACTTTCATGTTTTCCTTCTTAATTTGACTCATCATAGAATAACCATATGTGTGAATCCCCACAATAACGACTGTTATTTAAAGATTATTAGATGATTCACCACAACTGTTGGTCTCTTACCTTGATCCCTTCATTCCACACTAAACTCAGTTTGAATCTATTGGTTTATTCCCAACAATGAATTTCTTATGCCATATATTATGTATGAATCCCTCCTTAAAGGAAAACCTATTTACTGATGCCCTTATTGGCGGCCTTAGTTAAGGAACATGGGTGGTGGATAGACACCCCTCTTTCTTGGCAGACTTATACCTACCAGATAGTCCCATAAGACTTTCCTATTTCATTCCATTCTACATAGATGCTCCCAATATCAGATAGTCTCCCCCTAAAACTATCTCATCCTTAAATTGTCCTTGGTAGACTTTTACCTCTATTAGTCCCATGTGGATTATCCCATGCCAGAATGTCTTGACAGACATCTTCTTTCTTTGTAAATCCTTAATGGACCTTAGCGATCATTCAAATTTGGGCGGACATTCCCTTCTACGTGGTCCTTTGGTGGAATACCATCTTTCTGACTTCCTCTTTATCGATCACCAATTAGGATTTCAAGTATGATAGTTTTGTAACATTCCCTTTTTCAGTGGTGTCAAAAACATTAGTTTTGAGACAACAATTCTGACAAGTGAGTCAGTAAAAATTATTTATTAGTGTCATATAAAAATTTAGTTAAGAAATTTTAATGTTTAGTTAATTAATTAGGTAAAAAGGATTAAATCGTAAATATTACAAAAGTTAGCTTCTATTAATTAAAGGTGTTAAATAACTTTAGAAATTTGACTTTTGGGCCTTATGTAACATCTCGGTTTTTGGTGGTGTCGAGAATAATGGTTTTGGGACCACAATTTATTTAATATTTATAGAGTTTCTATAATGTCGTATTAAAATTTGGTTAAGAAATTTTAACACTTAGATAGTTAATTAAGTAAAAGGATTAAATTGTAAAAGTTCAAAAAAGTTGATTTCTATTAGTAAAATGGGTTCAATAGCTTTAGAACTTGATTTTTGTGGCCTTAAATGGTAATTAGACCATCACTAATTATAATGGACGGTTATGGGTTAGTAATTGTTAAAGTTTGATGTTAAAAAAAGGGTAAAAAAGTAAAAAAGTAAATATATGATAAATTAAATTAAACGAGATGGGAAAATCCATATTCTTCTTCTTTCTAAACCAAAAATACCATTGATTAGTTAGAGACACTTTTGGCCAAGCTTAGTTCTTCATGTATGGTATGTATTTGACTCCTATTTTTGGTGATTTTTATGTTTTTGAGATCATATTAGCTTAAGCTAGCTAACTCTGTGTTAAATTGTGAAATTGATAAATATTTTTATTATGTTATTGATGAGTTTGAAGTGTTTGTGAAGTTTGATGATAAATTATTTAGCTTAGTTGTTAAATCGACTAATTTATAATGTGATTTTTAGTAATTTTGATGTTTAAGGATTTAATTTTTAAAGTTGTAAAATCTCACAAAAATATTGCGAAATAAAGAAATATATGGGTTGTTCATAAATAATAGGAAAATCGGTCACTTGGTTTAAGCTTAATTGTGTTCAATTTGATAGTTCGGGTTTTGGGACTAAATTGTAAAAAAGTTAAAGTTTAGGGGTAAATTTATAAATATGATTAAAAGGACTTAAATGCATAAATTGATAGTTTATTTGGTTTGAATTGATTTAATTAAACTAAACTATACTTTAGATCAATAATCTCAATAAATTGAGGACTTACGAGGAAAAGGGAAAATTACCGATTAGTCCTTGATAGTTGAATCACTTAACATGTAAGTTCATATACCTTCCATGGTTACCATTTGTTATTAAATGTTGTTAGTTAATTATATAAATATACTTTACTGAAATGGAAATCAAACTTTAAAGTAATAAATTGAATTTTTGAAATACTTCCGATAGAACGAGTGAAAGTATCATATACAAATTTTCTAAATGATTCTCGTTCTGGACCGAGCTCCAGCATTTGTTGTGGACTGGATATACATGTGACACAAATTTAGCCTGGACTAGTAATCTGTAGTCATTTTAAAGGTTTAACTTGGATTGGTAACCTTAAATGTATACATACCCCTGGCCAGGCTATATTTTTCTGTGTTGTCATTGGTTTAGCTTGGACAGGTAACCTGACACATATATCTTTGTATTAGATTAGCTCATACAAGTTTTATCTATTTTCTTGACTTGTATATTGAATTCTTTTATAAAGTTCCATCAGAAAAAGACTGGATGTACAGTGTTAAATAGTTTTATAAAAGCGAACATAATCTGAAATTTTGAGTATCTGTATCTGTTTTGGTTACTGACTTGGAGTTGTTGATTCATGTTATGATAAGGTTAATACTTGAATGGCTATATGCAGTTAACTATTAAATGTGTATGGTAAGTTAGTGAATTGAAATATATGAACTTATTAAGTATTTCTTATTTTCTATTATTATTTTCTGTAGATTTTAAATACATGAAGTCTGTCGATCGGATTAGCGGAGCTCACACCTATCATCATCTGACATCGGTAGATTTTGAAGTCTTGAAATGTGGTTATTTGTGGCATGTATATAGGATGTTCATTTTGCAAGTGTTGGGCATGTTTTGATACTTTAGTTGTAAATGCATTTATGTGCAAAGTTGGTAAATATATAGGGCATATTTGGTATCTTAGTAATGTATAGTTATAAGATATGTTTTAATGGTATTTGTGGATTACTATATGGTAACAAGTTTAGCATGTTTATTTATAGTTTAGATGGTTTGAATGGATAAATTGACTTGGTTGATGAATATTGTTTATATGTGGTGCTAATGAGGGCATATTGGTTAGGCACTTAGGTTGGATGTTTTGGTATGTTTTAGGATTGTTTATATGTGTTTTGAAGACATGTTAATGGTTGATTTTGTTTTGGCTTGGCACACAAGGAATTGGTATTGTTTCTCCTTGTTTTGGAAGCTATTCTAGGTGCTCAAAGCCTAGGACATGGGCTGTCATGCGATCGTGTGCCACACACGGTCACACCACATGGCTATATGGACTATTTAATTTTGGTACAGGTTTATCCCATACAGTCATAGGTTATTAGAAGATCGAGTGACCTTGTTTTGAATTTGACACGATTTGGCACACTGTCTACAACACGGCCGTGTGATTTTATTTTAATTTGTACATGGGCTGTGACACGACCGTGTGACCCTATTTTCGAGTTGTACATAGTTTGGCCACACAGCCATGTCCTTAAGCCACACGGCTTGGGCTATGTCACATGACCGTGAGAACCATGTTATTAATTTTTATTTCATTTTACTGTTTTGTTTAAAATGAGTCCCTAATTATTCCTAAATTGATTTTTAGATTTCGTAGGCTCGATATAAGGTCCGTAATTGTATTTATGCTATGAATAATGATTAGTTTTTAGTAATTGGTATATACTTAAATAATTGAATGGTTTATGCTATCAATTTTCCAATATGTATTGTAATACTCCGTAACCCTAATCTGGCGACTAAGACGGGTTAGGGGTGTTACATTTAGTGGTATCAGAGCTATAGTTTAGTCTGTTCTAGGACTAAACATAACATGTATTAAGGCTAAAAATGCATGCCACAATAACTTGTAAGTTGTGTGACACTTATGATCTAATTTGACAATGATTTCTTTTATAGATTTACAATGGCAGATGAATTTAATCGTGATGTAAATGATGAAGTTCAAAGTCATGCTCCGACTTCCGATGAGGGAGCAATCCAGGATATGTCTGGATCTCAATTACCAGGAAGTGGGGACCATAATACCTTCATCCAATTGATGATTGATTGGTTTGCATAATTTATACCAAATAATCCAATGGCTTCACAACTTCCACCCCCTTCTGTGCCTTCCTCGACACCTGTTCGTCCTCAAAATTTAAATCAGGTACTATCAACCTCCTATTGATAAAATTCGTAAATATGAAGCTGAAGATTTTCATGGATTGTATAATGAAGACAAGTTGAAAATGTTCTATTTCATTGTTAAAAGAATATGCTTACCAGTGGTAGTTACCTTAACATTGGTGGTTCCGAAAGATCGAGTAACATGGAAATTTTTCCAGACTAAGTTTAGAAAGAAATATATCAATCAAATTTATCTAGAAGACAAGAAACGTAAGTTCCTGGGTCTGATATGGGGAAATATGTCAATCATTGAATATGAACGTAAATTTGTGAATCTGAGTAAGTACGCTTGGGAACAAATAGCTCTAGAATCTGAAATGTGTGTTAGATTTGAAAGAGGACTGAATGAAAATATTTGAGCTATGGTGGGAATGCTTGAAATTTAAAAAATTGTGGTATTGTCTGAGCGAGCTCAGAAAATGGAGGTGATTTGGAAGGTTAAGTAAAAGGCAAAACCTAAGAAGGAAAAATTGAGCGAGCGAAGTGAATTTAGAAACTCATCTGCATCTCCGTCCAATAAGGTAAGAGATTTTAGAAGCCAATTTGTTCCTGTTGCTAGGAATAGGGAAAAAGTACGTTTAGGAAAAATCTTTAAAGACTCAAGCTACTTCCATGGCATGTTTTGGTAGTGTTCAGAATATAGACAAGCCTACTTGTAATCACTGTGGCAAAACTTATTTGGGGGAATGTAGACTTAAAACAGGAGCATGTTTTCACTGTGGGTCACATGAACACTTGCTTAGAAATTGTCCAAATAGAGCTAAATTCGATTCAGAACAAGTTGCTAGATCGGCAATTGTATCTCAAAAGGGTTGGAAACACTTCTAGATTTAGTCGCAATGAAACCGCATGATACGACTGTTAAATCTAGGACATGAGCACTAGCCCGAGCTTATGAAATTTGTGCTAGAGAAGAGGTTATGACATCTGACATTATTTTTGTTACTTTCACTCTTTTTGATGTTACTATTATTGCATTAATTGATCCTAGATCCACACATTCTTATATATATACACAACATTAGCTACAGAAAAGAAATTACCAATAGAGTTTACTGAATTTGATATTAGAGTGTCAAATTCAGTAGGTCAGAGTGTGATAGTTAATAAAGCTTGTAAAAATTGTCAACTAAAAATTCAAGGTTATGAATTTCCTGCTGATCTGATGTTGTTGCCATTTGATGAATTTGATGCTATTTTGGGAATGGATTGGTTAACAGTTCAGGATGCAATTGTTAGTTGCAAGCATAAGTGAATTGTTTTAAAATGTCTGAACGAAGATTTGGTTAGCATTGAAACAAATCGATTAGATTGTGTAACTAATATGATATCAGCCTTGACTGCTCAGAAGTTGATTGATTTGTCATAATTCAGTGTAGCAAATTAAACTGGTTTTCGCATTTAATGAGCAAGCATACAAAAAATTTTGTTATGCTTTGGTTTATTTTTCTTAGTTTTATTTACATTCAATAAAATGTGCAAATTGAGTCTTTTTTTGACCTTAGGGACCAAGTTAGGCCCAAGGGCGAGCTAATGCACTTTGTGAGTGTGTAGGAGACCGTTAGAAGGCGTATTAAATGAATATTGGTCGCTATGTTGCACCACGAATGACTTGATGTCACAACATAGGGAATATAATGGAGAAAGCTCAAGTTTGCCTTTGACGTTGCGACACACACTGAGGGTGTCGCGACATACCTCTAAAGACATCTCAAGAAGGAATATATTGTCACCTCTGTCGTGACACAAGTCCTAGTGTGTCGTGACAATGACTTTGTGATAGAAATTAAATACGAAGTAAGGGCTTTTTGGTCTACAAAATCAAACCTACAGCTCGAGGATGTCAACTAACCTAGGGTTAAGGACGACGACCACCTAAAAGCTATAAATAGGTTCCTTTGGCACATTTTATAAACATCAATCCCTTAGCCTAGATTCTCTTTGTAAAATTTAGTTAAGTTTTCTTTCTTTCTTTGGTTTTAAATTTCTTTGTTCTTGTTGATTCCAAGAGATCTAAATTGTGAAGCATTCAAACTTTGTGAATTCGTGCTTAATTTCAATACAACCAGGCTCTTTCATTTAGTTTATCTTGTTGATTTAATTAGCATGCTTTCTCTTTATTTCAGTTTCATATTATCTATGAAAGCCATAAGGAACTATTCCCTTTGTGGGGGATTAGTGAGTGGAGGTATGATCTATTAATTTTTTATAGGGTTACTCAACGAATCTGCTATTTGGAAAGAATGAACATGAACCAAACCCTGGGCCTGACAATCCCGGGAAGTCTTAGAGGAATTAACCCAAAATTGGTATTGTCAATTTGTGAACACCTTCACCCCGTTATGTTGGAAGATTGGAAGATCCTACTAGGGTAGCGGCTAGTTGATTGACGAGGAACTCGAAGCAACAATTGATGGGGATTATCGAAGTGAGCTAATCACCCAGAATTGATCTAGCACTCGCCTCCCTTGGGTATGATCATCGGAGTACTCAACTAGTTCGTTGTAAAACTATATTACAACTCGACCTGTATACTTGCGGATACCACATTGTCATTCTATATTTTATTGCAATATTCTCACTTTGGACGTTGGTACATCCGGAGGCGATCAAGTTGGTGTTGTTGCCGGGGAGGCAACGTCACTAGATTGATTTTAATTTTTTAACTTTAAAGGGATGATTAGGAAATTTGTAGGTTTTAGTTATGACTTTAAATTTATTTTTTTAAGTAACATTTCTAAATTTTTTTTTTTGCGAATCTTAGGCACCATCAAACAAATAATCATTCAGCACAAAGTCATGGATGACTTTTATTATATGTGGTATGATAAAGACTTCGATTATGACGATTATATTTACGAATGAGCCTATGAAGATTGGGAGATCCATGAGAATCAACGATTACTAATGCTTGAATTAAGTCAACTCCAATGAGAAACCCCAGTTCTTCCCCAAAATGATAATAACCATGATGATATGCCATCAGAAAGGTACCAAGTGGTGCTAAGTCTGAAATTGAGCACAAAAAAGAATGTCGTTGTTGATGCTTCTGAAAAAGAAGAAATCACGGAATATCATCTATCTCAGCAAACAGAAGAAGATTCATTCAAATTAACACCAACTACTGAAAGAGAAGACATAAAGCTAGTAAGAGAAATGGTCAGTGAACTATAGAATTAGATCAGCATGGAACTCATTGTCCCAGAAATTTTGGATTCTGCCTATAAGAGCAGTATAACACAGGCCAATTTATAAAAATAATGGTAATGGTTGATTTAATGGAAGAGTGTCTATCGATTCAAGAATCCCAAAGCAAAATAAAGAGATTCTAGTAGTCCTAGATAATGAACTTGAATTGACTATCCTTTGCTTGAACTTAGTCCTAAACGAAGCACCTCAGAGATTTGACGACCTAGGAATTTTTCAGATGTTGAACAAAATTGAAAAAATATACATAGATACGACCTATGATAATATAGCAAGACTTGATCAAGCTAGACAACTAATAAGCATAGGCTTTGAGCTGCAGGCATCACATAATGTTCGGTCATTCCCAGAGCCATGCAAGAAATCTATCTGTAGACAAATGGAGGAACTTAAAATATATCAAATGGATGAATTTAAAATTCTGTTGAGTTGTAATCTAAGAGACTTAGTGCAAAATCCCTTGCTAACCCCTTTGCCACCTTCTGTGCCAATCATCACTTCAAGTACACCTGAAAAGCTATTCTTGAGTGATGAGATGAGTAGAGACATAATAATCAACAAGTATGAACCATACTTTTTGACTTCTGTACGAAGCAAGCACGCTAAACGAAGGCTAAAGTGGTTGCATGGTTATGTGGCTTTGCAAATAATTAATAGTTATGACTTGCAGAAAAAGTTATTAGTTGTTAAAGTAGGCCGAAAAGGTAAATTTAGAGAAAAAGACAACCACAGATGAATAGAATGGCACGATGGGTGTTGGACAAATACAGATAAAAACAAATTATAGGGAGTCCATCGGTGTATATTGATTGAGCTGACAGAAGACTCCAGCAGCAAGACCTAACATCCTTACATAAGACTCTTACTAATTGTACATATTGTATATTTCACTAACCAATTCATTAATACATTACAGGTAGGTCAAAGACAGGTCTAACAAGTGCTTGAAGCGTTTTAAAGATAAAAAATTTGGGAAACAAGGTCAACATCGCGACACAAATAATTTTGTGTCTCAACATCGTGGGTAGTAACGAAGAAGTTCAAAATCAACTCGATGTCATGACATCAATAACCTGTGTCGTGACATAGAGGATAGTTTTTCAGAATTTCAAAACTGCAGGGTGTGTCGCGACAATGAACCTCGGTGTCACAACATGATTAGTCTGCTAGGGATGTCGCGACATAGAACCCTTGTGTCGTGACATCACTGTAATTTTTACAGGGTTGACCTGACCCGTTTACGTAACCTGGCAGAATAACCCTTATTATACCCAATTTTTAACACTAAAAACTATCTTTCAAAACATAAAAACATCCCCTTACTATAATCTAACCTCATTCTAACACCTAACCTCTTCTAAATCCCCTCTAAAGCCTTTTAATCCTAAAACCCATTTTCTCTTTAAACCTTAAATCTCAATCCTTCATTCCAAATTTAAGGAGGCTACATTGGAAGGAGTTTTCATCAAAAAAATAAGGAAGAGGTGCAAACAAGTTCAATGAAAGTTGAGGTTCAAGTATTCTCAACCTTTTTTACTATTTTATTGATTACAAGAGAACACATATTCTAGAAGCACCCTGTGTTTTCGACCTTGTACGGTTCCACCATTTGAATGTTAAGAAATATTTTCATGAGTCACAGGGACGGCCATTGGTTTAGGAACGAGGGTTCAAACCCTATATGGCTCTTTGCAAGGAAATTTAGACTTTGGTCCGATAACATCATTGGGAGCGATTCTGTGTCACCCCTAATGAAAATGCGGTGGTCCCTATTGTCCATGAATTTTATGCCTCACTCAAGCATTAGATAGTGAGAGGTAAGATGGGGGTATATTTGACTTCTTTCACGGTCCGAGGGAAAGAAGTACCAATGTACCCTAGTGGTATTTGTGAATTTTATGAAGTCTCATTTTATGAAAAATATTATATTAATGAAATTGACTGAGATAGATTAAATAATATCGATATGGAGGAGGTCATAAAGTATTTGACTCAAGGTAGGGGGTTTGGAATTATAGACCAGATATGAAGATGCCAACAAATTTTAATCAGACAATCATGTTTCTGGTTGCCAAAATGTGGATGCAATTCGTTGGTACTAGGATTTCACCCGCATTAAATGTTTCTAATGTTAATGTTTTTCGAGTTGTTTTGTTATATGGCATCTTGTAGTGAAAACAAATTTGTGTAGGGCATTTGATTGTTAGCGAAATGAAACGATGTGTGCAGAGTCAGAAAGCTGGACTTTTCTTTCCTCATTTAGTGACAGCATTATGCCAACACGGAGCATAATCGGAGATACATTGTATACACAGTACATTGAGCTTCAGCGCAAGCAAATTATTGAATGGAACCAATGAAAGAAAAAAAAGATGGATGTTTTGGCCTCGTTAAAAAAGAAAGAACAGTTGAGAACAAGAAAAGGAGCCTGTGGAAGCATAGAAGCGAAACTCGAGGATATGATCAGATGGATGCAAGAAACAAGACATGTGCTTCAAGAATTTGAGAGAATCAACGAACTGCGAAAACCTAATTATCTTTCAGGTATGTTTGATCCAATATAGACTCAACATGTGGGAGAAGGGGTGGGGTTGATTTCAAGGAGGAAGGAGCTGCCTAGGAGTATCCTGGGATAGAGGATGAATATGAAGCAGCATTTGAACCATAATATTCGACTCTAAAAGGTCCTATAATTCGTAGCCCGAGCCGTCAATCGCATTTAAAAGGTGGGAACTCCCATAAAAAATATAGCTCAGGAAAAGGCAATGCACCTATGGAACAAAGGCGCTTCCGTCCTCTAGATGATTCAGAGGAAGATTGAGTTTTATTTTTGTTATTTTTTTAAATAAAAACTTGTATTAATTCTTGGATCTTTTAGTTTTAGCTTTGTAGGAGTAGGACTAATAGTAGTTTTTTTTATTGCATCTTGTTTAAGTTTTTTCTTGCAGGAACCCAACACGAAGGAGACACAAACAATTTGAGCTTAACACGATCAAAGGAGGAAGCACCCACCACTAGCAGTTGAAACGACCATGATCAATCGGGCAACTTCTTTCCTTATCTATTTATGGGCTACACATTGAAGACAATGTGTCAACTAAAGTGTGGAGGGTAAAATAGAAAACTTGTTTACTTTTCAATTTCTACATTTTTCTTTGATTTTTTCTTGTCTTTGGTGTGCTCGAGCTTGTAAAAATATAAACGATGGTTAGGAGCCTCTATATAGGTTTTTTATGTCTACAAATAAATTTGGCATGATGGTAGGTGATTTTAAATTTTTTATTATTAGACTACTAAAATTCTATATGTTACACTATAAATAGGTATTAAACAATCAACTATACCAAGTGATATAGAAAATATAAATAAATGAGCATGCTAGTACGAATGATAAATGGTGGAATTTGTATTTATTTGGTTGATTAATTTTGTGCATGTTGAGATACTTAGGGATGACCTAAGGCATTGTTTAGAACACATCTAGAGTCAAAAAGTTGACCTATTTGTTTTTCACCTTTAGTACCAATTTTTGAGCTTGTTGACACTTCTTGATGAACCTCATTACAAACCCCGAGCCGAGAAACGTTAATTTGTATTTGCCCTTTTTCTTTGGTCTTGCATTGCATGACTATAGATGTCTGGTCATACGTATTAAAGGTTAAGTAGATACACCACGACGGATTTTGTAAAAAAATAGAGTGAAATAGGAAATATTGGTGTGATATAGGAACTATAAGTTAGCCTAATGTGTGAAAAAAAATTCCAAAAAAGAAATCAAAACGAGTAGAAAAAAGTCTTAAACTAGCAAAAAAACATTCATGAGTGATATGTGTTGAAAAAGAGAAAAGTCACAAAGTCACAAAAGAAAGAAAAACTTGTTCATTAGTTTACAAAAACTCGTAAGGCTAGCCATAGTTTCTATGTCATGCTATGGCTTCCTATATATGGAGAGACAAGAAAAGTGAGAGAATGAGAAATAAGGCGGTGAGCAGGTAACAGTCACTAAGGAGGGAAGAATAGGGATCAATATGATGTGCCAAACTATTTTCGTGTTTGTAACCCTCTTGATGCTTACTATCTTTGAATTTCATACCTATCCTAAACCTCAGAACGTTACAAGCCGAAAAGTCCTATGTGACCTAAATATCCTTATGCATGAATGGACATCATACTAAACATATGCATAAACGACTATTTGTATTCTACTCGAATAATCGGATTACTTGTACGATTTATTGATGGACTCCTACAGATGAGACCCTTAATATTGTATATTTTGTAACATACTAAACTTAGATGTTTGAGATCAAAAGTGATAAGTGAAATACTCATCATGTTGAAGTTGTTAGTAAGCATGAAATGTTTAAGTTATATGCTTTGAAGTCAATACTTATATGATATTTGCTCAAGGGTCGTTGCCTTTATTTCTTATTTTTGTTTATGTTGCTTGAGGGCAAGCAATGACTTAAGTGTGGGGGAGTTTGATCTGCCATAATTCAGTGTAGTAGATTAAACTGGTTTTCACATTTAAGCAACTAGAATACAAGTATTTTCGTTATGGTTTGGTTAAGTTTTCTTAGTTTTATTTACATTCAATAAAATGTGCAAATTCAGTCTTTTATTGACCTTAGAGGCCGAATGAGTCCCAAGGGAGAGCTAACACACTTTGTGAGTGTGAAGGAGACCATTAAAAGGTGTATTAAATACATACTAGTCACTATGTTGCAACAAGGATGACTCGATGTTGCAACATAGGGAACAAAATAGAGAAAACTCAAGTCTGCCTTCGATGTCACAACATACCCCTGAAGATATCTCAATGAGGAGTATACTGTCACCTCTTGTAACACCAATATCTCAATTTTCGTCACCAGAATAGAGTTACGGAGAGTTATTGTACATATCGCAATATTCACATGATATAGAACATTTGTCCATCAATTAAATTCCCTACTAAAATATGACACATTTTTTATTAAAACATACTTGAACTGGCTTTAAATCGGGCCTTTAAGGCCCTAAAATAGGCTTACGAACAAACAGGGAACAAATCGATACAAGTCAAAATATTAAGGACAAAACTGGAAAATTTTACCTACAGGGGTCACACGGCCATGTAGCTCTCCCACACGCCCGTGTGGCCATTCCACACGCCCCTGTACCTAGCCTTGTGCCAGACTGTGTAACTCACTGACTTAGACCACACTCCCGTGTCTCATCCTGTGTGAGACACATGACTGTGTGACAGCCTGTGTCAAGACCGTGTGCAACTTTAATTGACCTAACATCTTTCCCTTTTTCATACCTAAATGTTTATATACCTGGAATTTTCAAAGCATATGCATAGAAACATTCAAAATGCAATCAAATATGTTCAAAACAAGCTAAAGAAAATAGCCTATGTGCCAAACCAATGTGCCATCAATAACACCACAAATCAAACACCTAAACAATTCATTTCTTAATTTGAACATACAAGCTACAAAGCACATTCATAGTCTTGCTTTCCCAACCAAAGTACCTTACTCATTCATGAACAAACCATACCAATTTCCATACTCATTCACACTCTTGCATATGCCACAACACAATACAACTCATGCCACTCAAAATGTACTTAACCTAGACCACAAATCTATGGCAATCAAAACACAAAACCATTACACATATACAATCACAAATATACTCAAAATCCCTATCACATGCCATATAACCAAGTTATCCAAAATCTACCAAAGAGTCCTTGAAATAGTGTGTTTCATTGAGCTTGATCAAATCTCCCCAACCACAAAACGAAATCTACAAAACAAAGGACATATAGAAGTAAGTTTGCTTGAAACTTAGTAAGTTCGTAAATCAAACAGAACATAACAAGCACTCATTTAGAACACCCCAGATCCTTTCGGACATAGTTCACAACAAGTGAATAATGAACAGTACAGTGATTTCGATCCTTTTCCAAGCTGTCATTTGACGAATTCTCTATTCATTGATATTCAGAATGAACTGTTCACTGGCACGAAGCCTACTAGGCACAAGGCCCAAAGCATATCACTAGCTTAAAGCCTGCTAGGCTCAAGTCCCAAAACATTACACCGATTTATAACCTGCTAGGCACTAGGCCTGTTTCAATCATCGGCATATAGCCTGCTAGGCACGAGGCCAGTATCAGTACATTTAATATGTTCAATTTCACTATTGAACATCGTTAAATCCATCGTTTAGAGACACAAAAATATTTCAAATCACTAGTAAGGCAAATGTAATGAAATAAATTATAACATACTTATAACAAACGAACTTACTGTACTGGTTTGCAGTAATCGCAAAAGCACAAGAACTACTCCGCGATCTTTTCTTTTCCACGCTCGTCAACACGCTCGTGACCTAAAACAATAGTTTCATTCAATTAACAATATCAACAGCCAATATCAATCATTCAATACAATTTAGTCCTTTTTGACATTTTACAAAATTCCCCTCAACTTTTTACCTTTATTCAATTTAATCCCCAAGCCCAAACATGCAAATTACCCATTTTCTTTTACACCCAAATTACCCATTTTATTTTACACCCAAATATGCTAATTCTTCCATGACCTCATACCAGGCCCTACTTGCATTTATTTCCTCTCAAGTACAAGCAATTTCATCATTTTAGTAATCTAGTCCTTAAACATTAAAATCATCAAAAACTACTTTACAAAATAGTCTAATCTAACCTCTAAGCTTAGAAATCTTTCAAAAGCTTCAAGAAAACAACTCAACTCATCAATGGAACAATCCACAATGTTTAACGGTTTTACAAATTAACCCTTGGGTTAGCTAAATCAAGTTAATACAAGTTCAAAAACATAAAAATTACTAAAAACAAACAAAATTTCACATACCTATCAAGAGGTTTAAGTTAGTCGAATATTCAAGCTCTCCCTTAGGGTTTTATTGTTTCTAATTCAATGAAGAAGATGAAACATTTGTTTTATTCTCTTTTAATTTTCTTTAATTCCATTTTATTTTTCAATTTACCATTTTACCCTTAATGAATTTCACTTAAATTTAACTAACAAAGTCTCAAAAACTGTCTATTAAACACTTAAATGGTATAATTACCATTTGGATACCTTACCTTACCCCTTTAATTGACATTTAACACCTTTAACCAATGTAATTCTACTTTTGCGACTTTTACGATTTAGTCCTTTTTACTAAATTAAGTAACTAAACGATAAAATTTTATAACCAAATTTTAATATGACCTTAATGACATCGTAATATTAAATAAATAATATTTATTAACCAATACATCGGATTCGTGGTCCTGAAACCACTAAAAAATGGACTGTTACACCATGAGCCTAATATATAATCTATTGATCCTTTTCTTTTTGGTATTAGCACTAACTTAGATGTCAGACCATTGATATTGAGGGTTAGGTAGATACATAATGGAGGTTTCAAAAAAAAAGATAAAAAATTGAGAGTGAAAACTAAGGAATCGTATAGTATAATGTGCATTAGATTCTTGCAACTTGTGCGTAAAAGGAAAAAAGCAAGTGAAGAAAAGCTTTGTGAAGGCTTAAGCGAGAAAATCTCAAACAAAAAAAAGTAAGGTGAGTAAAAATATATAAACTCAAGTTTACACAAAAGACTCGCTAAGATGATTGTACTCATTAATACTATATTGTACCTTAAGAAATGGAGAGACAAGGAAGGTGAGAGAAGTAGATATAAGGTGTTGACCTAAGGGATATAATTAGGGTAGCATTGGGGTCAATATAATGTTCCAAACTAGTTTCGTGCTTAACCCATTTTGTAGTGTTAGTTTTTTCAATTTTGAACCAACCTAAGTCGCAGAATGTTACAAGCTGAAAAGTCCTATGTAACCTAGGTGATATGAATCCTAGATGAAAATTAAACCAAATATTTTCAATTCTGACCACTTGTATTCTTCGAACATAAATGTGTACTTGCGTATTTGTTTAGATGGAATAATATGCTTAACATTCTTGAATTTTTTTTACTTTGTAACCTAGTTAACTAAAGTGTTTGATATTGAATATCGAGAGTCAATTATATATTGTGCTAGAGTTACAAGTTTCATCACATTGTCTTGTTTATAATGGTCCACACTAATCTCAAGTATGAAACATATGCTCAAGCACTGCTTAGTTGTTTTGTTTTCTGTTTCTTTATTTTGGTGCTTTAGGACAAGCAACGAGTCAACTATGGGGAGTTTGATCTAACACAATTTGTTATGGCCAATTAGAGTCTTTTCGACACTTAACGAGCTTGTTTTCTAGTTGTTTTATGTTTATTTATTGCATTTTTAGTTTTATTAACTTAGATTCATTTTGTTGTAAAATAAGAATCTTTACGCACTTTTTAGTATTCTGATGACTCGTCAGGCCAACTCGGGCCTCAAGAAAGACTAATAGGATATTTGAGTATGTAGGGTGCCATTTCAGGTTAAGAAGAACAAGGGACGATGGTCGTGTTGCGACACAGGAAGGTATGTGTCGCAACAAAAAAATTCAAAGCTACCATGGCTAAAAATTACTCTACGTCATGATGAGGAATTTTCCCCACGTCACGACTATGTGATAAATTTGGAAAGAGGATCCTCACGGCGATGTTGCGACGAGGAGTTTCCTAATGTCATGAAAACACGACCAAACTTGGGAATATTTAGCCGAATTCGGACAGCCACTTAGGATTATTTTCCCTAATTGAACCCTAATCACTCCAAGGGCATTTTAGGCACCTAGACCCTAGTGTATGCCGATATAAATTGGTTTATAACCTCATTAGAGGGATTTGTTTTAGACTTAGACAGACAGTTTTATTTATTTTGTTTTCGTTCAGTTTTATTTTTATGTTCCTATAGTTGAAATCTTTTCTATTTCGATGTGAAGACGATTGCAAGCGAAGATTGTTCCAAAACCGTGCTTCAACTATTTATTAATGCGCATTCTTTTTTCCATTTTTCTTTTATTTCATTATTTATCTTTCTTTAACTTGATCCACTAACGTTTATATGAATATTGAGATAAAATCTTGTGCGTATTTTATATCTTGCATGTTTTGGTTATACAATTGATTTATTGATTAAGTAATTATTGATCTAAAATTGGGTGTTTATTCAATAGTAGTTAGTAATAATCAAACTTCCTATCAACTCACAATAGGTGTGTCGGTGCTCAACAAGAATAACATTTGATTATCACTAAAACATTGCTGAAGAATGTTATACAGATATGAGTACAAGGTTAACCATCCGAGAACATGCCAAATGTTCATACGAGCTAATATAATCGGTAACACACATCGGCACTAAGTGCCTAGTCCGTAGGCAAACATCCGACCCCGGTAACACATTGTAGTATAACATGATAGTTTGCAACAACTGTAGGGCCTCAGTATATTCAGTGTACATGAGATATACAAGAATCATCATCACATCTCATACCAATCCCGTACCACACACAAAATAAACTAATGGCATACTAATCATACTCTATCTTACGTTCATCCGGCTCAGGATATTTCATCAGTACTCAATGCTATAACGATTCATTACTTCCATTCTAAATTACAAGCTTTGATACATTTTTCAACATTCAACAATTAAATTCATATGACATGCATTTAAATTGGATTGAAATTAAACCGAACGAACTTACCAGACTAAACTGTTTTAAAATAACAATTTCATTCAATTAACTAATTCCAACAGCAAAATTAACTCATTTTATGCAATTAAGTCATTTTAGAAATTTTTACAAAATTACCCTCAACATTTCCTTTTTATGCAATTTAGTCCATAAGTCCAAAACACGCAGTTAAACCATTTTCAACTTAAACCTAGCTTAGCCGAACCATGCAGGAGCTCATTATAGCCCATATTTTCTATTAATTCAATCAAGTACAAGTAGTTTTACTATTTTACATTTTAATCTATAAACGTTAAAATCATCAAAAACTACTTTACAAAATAGTCTTATCTAACAACCAAGCTCAACAATCCACCATAAAGCTTCAAGGATAACTCAAAATCATTAATAGCATAATCCATAAAATTTGATAGTTTTACAAGTTAGTCCTCAAGTTAGCTAGATCAAGCTACAATGAGTTCAAAAACATAAAAATTACTAAAAACGGGAAAGGTTTACTCACCAAATTGAAGGGCCAAAGCTTGACCGAATCTTTCTCTAATGTCTTCTAGGGTTTTCAGTTTTAGAAGGAAAAAATGAAGAAGATGGAAATGTTTTCCTACTTAATTTTGTTATAAAATTATTTATTTACTAATTTATAATTTTACCCTTAATTAAGACATACAATTTTGACTAACTATAAGCCAAAACCATCCAATGACTTCTCTAATGGTATAATTACCATTTAAGGTCCGTATTCTATATTTCCCATTATCACTTGATACATTTAACTAATAGAAACTAACTTTTACGGCTTTTACGATTTAGTCTTTTTACGTAATTAACTATCTAAACAACAAAATTTCTTAACCAAAATTTAATAGGACATTAAAAACCTTTTAAACATTTAAATAATTAATATTTACAGACTGACACATTGGAGTTGTGGTCTCGAAATGACTATTTTTGGCACCACTGAAAAACGAGCTATTACACTTCCTTTAGTTCATCCCTTACGATGCCATAACCCGTCAGTTATGGTCCTACATGGTATGGTCACTCCATATGATGCCATAGCCCAACTATGGTTTTACACGATATGGTTCCATGGCTACTGGCTTTCCTTTCAAAGATCGTGATTAAAGTCTCGACGGACTCCTTTTTTTACTCCAGCACGGTGAACAGACACAGACACACCTAGAAGACCTTACATACATTTGTACCAAACTTAACATACATTTTAGACATTTTCTTACAGCCATACTTTCGACTCTAGATTTCCCATTATATACTCTATACTTGTTAGGTTCATACAAACTATACATGCAAGTTTTATCCAACATTCATATATCAGCATATTCATCATACCATCCATTTTTAGTTTCAGATCGCAGTTCATATGATCCTTCACAAAAGCGTCTAGAATAAACAACATACAACAGACGCTTAGGGACTCACTTGACACCCACGAACAATAGCTTGATCTCCAGATCCCAAACATCCAACACGAAAACCCAATAATCACTACTTATAAGACATAGGGATACCGTTAAAACTCATTCATATAACTTCTATCATCATCTAAAACCCAGATATCCTCCATTGAAAACCACATTCCCTCGTCTTACTATTTACGCACATAAAAAAGACTTACTCTTTCAAAAGTCAACATGCAAGTCTATAATACTTACCTAGGATATGAAACATCCTCCTACATGAACTCCGATCCTTAGTTTCAGCTTAGCAAGAAAGATCCTCGATCAACTTCAAAGAAAGTGAGAAATGGTGTTTCAAATAGAATGGAGAAGATAACTCTCCATTTTCTTATTCAATAAACATATAAAACCCATATTTTCATAGTGGAACTTGACATGTGTAACCAAGCTTTAAAACTGCCCTATTAGCGGCTTACAGCTATAGAGAAACATATACAAGGATTCAAAATCTTTACGTATCCTTGAGTTATCCCT
The DNA here is from genome assembly GCF_025698545.1 of Gossypium raimondii. Taxonomy (NCBI): domain Eukaryota; kingdom Viridiplantae; phylum Streptophyta; class Magnoliopsida; order Malvales; family Malvaceae; genus Gossypium; species Gossypium raimondii. Next base: position 27,158,762 of record NC_068576.1, on the reverse strand, counting down.
TTGTTCAATCCTGACCATCTTATTAGAATGTGACTTGCCCAGTAACTAGACCAACTTTTCGTACCTTACCTTTGGTGATACCTTAATTACCCAATAATCCTTGATACACCTACCAATCCCTTCTTCTATACATATCCACACATTCTAAGAACAATCCTTACCTTATAATCTAACATTAACTATGCACCTGAGCTATCCGCCAAAAGCATTTATTGGGAGAATAGGATCTTGCCACACAAATTATTCCCTTTACTCGCCAACTCGAGACCTGCCAAAAATGGGTGTAACAAATTTCCCCCACTTAGGAAATTTCATCCTCAAAATTAATATAGTATTGGTGAAAATACACAACTCACAAAATCATTAGTCACCCACTCAGTGTAACACAAGGATCCCATATTCACTCAAAATATCATCAGGTTAGCCCTTTTGGGCGAGACCCACGCTTAGTAGTTTTCACTAGAATTTCAAATTTCCACAATGTGCCTCATGAAAAATGTCATCACCTTATTAGAGAACCCAAACAGTCATCTTTCACTTAACTTCTCACGCACGACTACCTCTATTTGTCCCTATCATTTCAACACCCTCCTTTTTATTTTCTACAATATCTGAATCCCTAATTTCTTGTCTACTCTACTAATTTTGTGCTCTCTTTGCCTTCATCTATTCAACGGTACTAATTGTTCTTCATTTCTTTCCTTTTATTTTTCATAAACTTGTCATCAAAAAGGTTAGAACCACTTCTAAATGTAAGGGTTTAAAAAAACAACTGAAATGTCACTTTTTCCATTTATGTTACATTTAGACCTCATGGTCCCAAAAATACCGTGCCTGGGGTGAAAACCCATTCAATTACCTATAACACCAACGAGGATGAGATGACTAGATATCTCGAAGCTCGAGGTATTCAAATGCCAAAATTTGCATACCCTTTCTAACAGTCTGAAAAATGTCACATGAGTAGTAATACCAACGGCTTCATTTTACCCTTAATCCTTTTAGAAGCCGATTTTCATCTTCCTTTAAATCCCTTCTTTTGTTTCATCCTAAATGAGTATGATACTGCACATAGGAAATTACCAGCGTTATCTTGGCGGACGCTGATGGCTTATTACATTGAATGTTGCATGCATAATGAGCCACCTATGTTGGGGGTCTTTTAGAAGTTGTGTCAGTTAAAGGTAATTTGATAAGGCGTTGCTACTGATAACACCCATTTAAGTACACATTCTGGGTGTGAGCCTATCATTAAGAACAACATCTCCAACCTCCATCAAAGGAACGACAAACACTTAAGGGCCATCTATAGGCTTGAATCTGGTTTTGGTTTTCCAACCAGATGGTCCCTTCCCAAAAAGAGCACTTGTAACTAATGTCAGCTAGTGGACTTTGAGCTTGTTGATGTGTAATAAAAATGATTAAAGAAGTGGCGTGTGCTTAACTTAGTGGAACTGGTTTAAGTTAGAAATGTATTTCGATATTGTTTAGAGGAAGTGAGCCCTAATGGTTATAAATCAGAGGATTCTTTCAAATGGGTGGAAGGCCTTAATGTGTGATTTGGTTTCGAGGCTTAGCCATGTAATTCCAAAGAAGACTTGGAAAAAATCCCGTTAGGAGACGAAAGAGAGTCACCCTTCTATTTTTATCGTATTTTTGGCTTTCCTTCTCGAAATTGGAATCTCATCACTAATCCTGTTACATCATCTGCTTCCACTTCTTTTCGGGCTAATTCTCCCGTTGATAGTGTAGGGTCTTCATTTTAATCTAATTCTTAAGACATGGACATCTCGTCTATGCTCAACGAAACTCATGGCTCAGGAAAGACTACTACTACCCCTTTAAAGAAAACAATAGTAAGGAAAATAAGGAAGAGGTTCATATTGGATGAAAGCACTAAGGAGTTAGGTAGTAGTTAGAATGATGGAAATATGCAAGTGTACACAATCGCAACAACTAATAAAGTGACAAATAAATGTCGAGTTATCGTACCCACAAGGACTGTGAAAAGAATTTAGTTATGAATGCAATTAAAACACTTTGATGAAGGAAAATGTTTTGATTTTGAGGAAGTGGTTAAAAACTAAAATTTAACTAAGTAAAATAAACTAAAATAAAAATAAAAGTTCTAATGCACTAATTCAAAAGATGATTTTAATCAAGATGACATAATTGTGTTATATTAATTAAATTTATTAACTTAGAATTACTAAACTCATGTTCATGTTGTTATGAATAAATTCATGGCAACTCGGTAATTTGCTAACTACTGCTCATACATACTTATTTAATTAATTGATCTCTTAAAAAATTTTCAATGTCAATTCAAACAATTAATCAATCTTCATAAGCACATAAAAGATTAAGTGAGTTAATAATGTATCCCTACCTTGAAACAGTTTAATCACAAAAATCCTGCAAGTTATGCAAGGCTAATGTATTGTCTAATACCGTCGCAAATTTAACCCTCAGCTACCTTAGAAGATTAAACATACACTGATTAAGTATTGTGTAAATTAATTACAATTTCAGCACGTTTAAATAATTAATTCATTAGTCATGGTTTTACTTAATCAAACAACTTATCAAGGCCTATAACAACACAAACACAATTTTAATAAATTAAGTGGACGAAATGCAATCAACCTAACACGAATTAAATTCAAGCCATATTAATTAAATTAAACATATCAAAATCACAAGTATTCATAGACATGTTCATAAAAACAACAATAAAATTAAAAGGATAAGGAACAAAAATCGAATCTGGTGTTTCTCCGAGGCTTGACTAGCTCGCTCCTCTTTCTCCGCTTGTTCTTGTTGAACCGAGACTTCCATGAACACTTGAATGCTGCTTCAAATGGTGGTTGAAGGACTCTTTTCCGAGAGGTGAAATTGGCAAGGGAATGGGAAGGAAAATGAAGAACAAATGAAGGGTTTTGAATAGAGAAATTGAGAGAGAAGTGAAAGGATGAGAGGTTTTGAGGTGTGTTTGAAATGAGCAGCCAAGGGGCGTATTTATAGGTTGAGATGGGTACTAAAAATAGAAAAAATAAGCAGCCATAGATTCCCCCCATGGCCATCCAGACATGTGGCAAGTTTGAAGGTTTCAAACTTGCTATTTTAAGGTAGGAGAAAATCTAGGAAGGCATGATAAGTGGAGGGGTTTGAATGCAAATTCAAGGAGTTTTCAAGGGCTGTTTTGCAAGTCAAATAATCAGCCAAACAAGCTGATTGGGTCAGCATGTGGGACGGTTTTGGGCAGCCTAGTGCTCGGTTGGATCAGTTTTCTCGGTTCAGCTCAACTGGGCATCTTTTCATAATTAATTAATAATTATTATTTAACCCAAATTAAATTGGATTAAAATTAAAATTAATTATATTATGAATTAATATTCATAATTTGGACCGTCTTCAGCTGAAAAATTAATTCGCCTCGATGCTTCAATAATTGCTTCTCAGTTTTGTGCTTCTAGTAGTGTTTGCTGAGCCAATTTTCGCCCTTTGTGCGAATCTTTCGTCAATGATCAAATTTAATCAAAATTTATTATAAAATTAATTAAAATTCAACATGTTTATAATATAAGTAAAATTTAATTATTTTAAAATTTTTATATATTTTTCAATAAGAATTACTACGAAATTGCATGAATTTGAGTTAAAAAGGGCATGAAAATGTGTGTATATTTTTATGTTTCCAGTAGTGATTGCCCTCTGTTAGTAAGATATCAAGTCACAGAGGGAGCTTGTTGCTACTGTCACCCCAACACCTTCGATTCCTACTCTTTCAAAGATCCCATCGCTTCCAAAACAACCCACCTATCTTTCGAGTTCTCTCATACCTTCCTCAAATCCTCTTTTATCACAGAGCTTTTCAAAAGCAATTCTTGTAGCTTAACCAACCATTCCTCCTTCTCAAACATCAGATGTTACCCCTGCTAGAACAGGGAGTATCTTCCCTCGGTGAACTCTTTTGGAGTCTATGCCAACCTCCACTCCTCTCAGCACCATTTCCTAACAACAGTAGAGTTTATTACCTCATTAGCTAAGGGAAATGTTCTTTTCTTATCTTGCATCCACTTAGAATGAGGATCCTCTAATTATTATGGCCCAAGCCTCAAAGATTATATTTGTCAAGAAAGGTTTTTGAACTTGGGCTCTCAGAGTTGCCAGCCAACAATACAAAAATAAGTTATCCAGCTTAGAGAAGGTTATAAAATATTTTGAAGACTCATTGGCTGAGCTATGCTATAAAGGCTTTCATTTCATAAATTGCAACAAAGACTTTCATTTCAAAGATTGCCATAGAGGCTTCCACTTTTGGGCGTGTTCACGATAGGGATTCACCTAGACTCACATTTTGTGAGGTTTGCCCCTCATTGTCCTAAGCCACGTAGAAAACCCCATTAGTTAATAACATTCTTTTAGTTCATCCCATGCGATGCCATAGTCCACCAGCTATGGTATTACATGGTATGGTCTTTCCATATGATTCCATAGCTCGGCTATGATCTTACATGATATGGTGCCATGACCATTGGCTTTCCTTTTAGAGATCGTGATTAAAGTCCCGACAGACCCCTTTTTCACTCTACTGCGGTGAACAGACATAGACTCACCTAACAGACCTTACATGCATTTGCACCAAACTTAACATACAACTCAGAAATTCTCTTACAGTCATACTTTCAACTCTAGATTTCCCATTATATACTTCGAAACAAAAAAATATAGACTTTGTCAACACATTTTGAGTTCTAATTCATGCAGTTTCATAGTAAATTTTGTCGAAATTCACACTTTAATTATAAAATAATTAATTTTCACTTAAATTACTAATATATTTAAATTTAATTATTTTTATTATAAAATTTCACAAATTTGGTTTATTATCGATAGTTTAGCACAAAAATTGAAAATTGACTCGACAGACACCTCGAAAGGCTTGAACCGTTGGAGAAACTTTTGCATCGAGTGAACCAAGAGCAAGGTTGAATATTTTTCCAGCCAAGAATGGTCCAAATTATGATAATTTCAAATATTTTATATTTAATTTTTATCCAAATTTCATTGGGTTAAAAATTAATATAAAGCCTGAAGGAGAAAGTGGAAGCCCAAAATCGTCCATCAAATTGACCCAATCAGCTGAATTTTGTTAATTTTTATTCTTGCAAAATAGCCCTCAAGCTTTCCTTAAACTCCATTCAAATCCCTCCACTTTTTGTGCCTTTGAAGATTTGCCCCAAGCTAAATTTAGCAAAGTTTGAAACATTCAAACTTACTTGTTGTATGGCCGGCCAAGGAAGAGTGTATGGCTGCTAATTATTTTCTATTTTTAGTAGTCATTCACACCTATAAATACCCATATTTTCTATCTCCTTCAACACACCTTCATTCCCACACATCTCTCTCTTTCACTTGCTTTTCTCTTTTCCATTCCCTTCCTTATTTTCCTATGTCCCTTGCCGATTTTACTCTTAAAAAATAGCCTTCTTCCACCTTGGAATAGCATCATTCAATTGTTCATAGAGGCCTCGGTTCAACACATCGAGCAGAGAAGAAGAGAAGCACACTAGTCTGGCTTCAGAGAAATACTAGATTTGCTTCCTAGTTCCCTTCTCTTTAATTTTCTTGTTTATGTTGCGATCATGAATATGAATCATTTTTTTGTTCTTGTTCTTGTTCTTGTTCTAATTAAAATGGCTTAAATTAATTCGTGTTAGATTGATTGGATTATGTCCACTTGAATTATTAAAATCATGTTTGTGTTGTTAAATTAAATAAAATCATGCTTATGTTATACTTGCATTATAAAATGTAAGGTAATAATGAATTAATCATTGAACGTATTGAAATTATAATTAATTGACACATTATTTAATCGGTGCATGTTTATTCTTCTAAGGTAGCTGAAGGTTAAATTAGCGACGGTATTAAACGGTACATTAGTCTTACATAACTTGCAAGATTATTGTGATTAAACTATTTCAATATAGAAATATATTGTTTCCTCACTTAATCTTATATGTGCTTATGAAGATTGATTAATTGTTTGAATTGACATTGAAAAGTGTTCAAGAGATTGGTTAATTTATTAAGTATGTATTTGCAGTAGTTAACAAATTACCAAGTTGCCGTGAAAATATTCGTAACAACATGAACTTGGGTTTAGTAATTCTAAGTTAAGGAATGTGGTGGTTAGCGTTCGCGTTGCGAGTGCTCGTGACGATCAACGTTATCTTCACTCAGACCTAAGGGTGTGCTAAACATAGTAGAAAAATTGTATGCCCCAAATGTTTACCTAAGAGGAGTGAAGTACTGTGATGGTAATGGGTCAGGAAGAGTGGAGTACTGCGATGGTAATGGGCTGAAGATATCAAACATCATCGATGATCTCAAATCAAGTAGATCAGAATCGAATCTGGGAAACTCTAAATGATATCCGTGGTCTGACAAGCCCGGGAAATAGTCATCAACCCCCAAGTCTGGATGATTAGAACAATCCCTAGACTGTGTATAAGACATCTTGGGGTCGGGCGTCAGCTCAGGTTTGGGTGAGGGCTCTGGCTCGAGTGCAAGAGGTGGCTGTGGAAAGAGATCGGAAGGTTTCCCAAGGCGTTGCATGTGTAAGGGGACTACCATTGATTGCCCACCAAATAAATACGGTTTTCCCATCTCGTAGTACCATTGTATGTACTCTAATGAGGGTTGCAAATTGAAAGAACGATCCATGTGAGGTCCTTGCCCCATCCAGTTGTCCCACACTGCAATATATTGTTGATGCACTACCACCCAATTATTTCTCTGTTTTCCCCTCTTTTTAATCTCATGGTTCTTCCCCAATTGCACTGGCGATGTTGGGATATACTATATGTATCCAAACTGCCGGAGTGTTAATGCACCATGGGTGTGAGTGGATGTGGGCAAACGAGGGAATAATAGCCGCAATTTCTAGGAAGGAATAGAGCATTCAAATGAACTGCACAATTAATAACATGGTTATATTAACATAGGTCGAGTAAAATAGATAAAGTAATTAAATGTCACGAATATTGGAATAGCTTACCCCCTCCCTAGCATGTGTCTCAATCATTAGATGGTATATCAGAACTGTGAATGATCTCTTAATACTTGGATTAGTACTCCATCTACGAAAATAGAAAAACTTATTAGAATCATATCATAGAAAAAAATGTCAAATAATTGCTATAATGGGTAAAATTTTATCACCTATTCACGAGTGGAAATACACATGCTTGGTGACTAACTGATACCAAGAATGGCATCCGGTAAAGCGCCTAAGACTACAAAAATATGAGGCATTTGCCTCTGTCCACGGTAGAAGGCTTTGTTGTCTGAAAAAGCTCACGATACAACATAACTAGTACTACGGAACCCCAACTATATGAACAAATGTTATGAAAATTAGTTAACAGAGGAAAGTACATTAAATGGACCTTGTTGTTGTTTGCATCCAGTATGAGTACACCCCTTATAATGTGCATAATGTACGCTCGAGCAGTGCACATCACCTCCCGCTTAGTGGTAGTAATCGATAAATGCTCGAAATTGGCCTTCAGTCATAAGAACCTCAAACCCGTAAATTTCGACTCAGAATCACCAGGCAAGACTCCCAATATGTTATAACAAACGGCAGCCAACTCAGAGATCGTACTTACGCTCGTTACTGCACTCTCATCAACTAGAAGCCCGAGTTGCAATGCAACATCCTCTAGAGTGATGGTGTATTCCCCACATGGCAAATGAAAAGTGTAGGTCTCAAGGTGCCACCGCTCGACCAAAGCAGATATTAAGTCGTACCACAAATCAAACGTCTGAATCAATGCCGTTGACCCATCAATGCCACTGACTCCACGTATGGCATTAGTCGTTCATCCGACAGATATCCTAAACCATTCACACGACCCATCAATGCGTAGTATGGGCCCTAACACTATTACATTACAAAAATAGTTAATATAACATAATTTAATTCTATAAACGACGTGGAACTTTTATAAGGGGACTCATGAGTAACAAATAAAAATCTTATTACCATCTTATTAACGTTTTTGATATGTGATCATCATCAATAATCAAAGAACTCATTTAGATATCTGCAATTTAAAAAAAAATGAGTTCAATTAGTTTCTTACAAAAACCACATTTCGGTAATTAATTTATATTTGGGTCTTTTTATCCCACTAATAGAAAATTATTATTAAAATACAGAAATGTGCACTACACCAAATCAGGCTTTTAGCAGCATTTTTAGAGGCGTTTGGACAAAAAACGCTGCTAAAAATCGAGCATTAGCGGCGCTTTACATAAAACGCCGCTAAAGATCGAGCATTAGCGGCGCTTTCAAAAAATGCCGCAAAAAACCTAAGCCCAACGGCATTGTTTCTTGACCTTTTGGGGCTTTAGCGGCGTTTTTGAAAAAGCGCCGCTAATGCCCGGGGCTTTAGCGACGTTTCTGAAAAAGCGCCGCAAAAACATTTTATCTGTCAATTTATTTTTAATTGAATATTTGTTTAAAATGGATAAATTTGAAATAATGACACGTAGAAATAATTTGAAATAAAAAACATAGAAAAATATTTGTTAAAGATAGAAAAACTAAAATACTATTATTTAAAATAATTTTAAAATTTTTTGGGTACATGACTGATTGATTTTTAATTTATATATTAAATAATTTCATATATAATTGTAAAAGATACGATAGTATTAATTTTAAAATATTTAATTAATTATCATTATAGTTTAGGGTTTAATATATATGGCTTATTGTATATGGTTAATTTAGGATTTAAGCCGGTTTAGGAGTTACAATTTTAAGGTTTATAGATTATGGAATTAGGGATTATGGATTAGGGATTTAATTTAAGGGTTGTGATTTAGGGTTAAGGGTTAGATATTAAGAGTTAGGGATTTAGGGTTTATGGATTTAGTGTCAAGTTAGGGTTTAAGGTTTAGATTAATTAGTGTGTTTTAATTTATATTAAATAAGGTTTAGGGGTTAGGGATTAAGAATTCGTTGTTAGGGGTTTATGGTTTATATTTTATGATTTAAGGTTTAGGAGATAGGGGTTAAGGGTTTAGGGTTTAATCGATTTTAACTATTTTATGATTATTAAAGATTTAGGGATTTTTTTGAATGGTATTTTAGGGATTAGGGGTATGGATTTAGGGGTTGGGATTTAAGATTTATAGATTAGGGGTTAGGGGTTAAGAGTTAGAAATTTAGGGTTTAGAGATTCTGAGGTCGAATCAGGGTTTTGGGTTTAGATTAATTAGTTTTTTTAAAATATATTTTAAAAATTTAATCTAAACAATTTGATATATTAAAATATTAGTTTAAATAGAATTAATAAATAAGTTAAAATAGTATTGATATATATATGGATGGATATATATTTAGGTACGTATAATTAATTATTTTGGATATATAAGACCAAATTATAAGAAATGAAATAAAATACAAACAAAAAGATAAAAAATCCTAAAATTTATAATTTAATATAAATAATATAAATATTACTTAAAAAGTTTATAATTACTTATTTAAAACGTAGTAAATTAATTTTTAGTGGTGTTTTTTATAAAAAAACACCAAAACTATACATTATAGCTTAATAAAACGGCGCCGTTTCTAATTAGAACTTTAATTTTTAGTGCCCACAAAAATCATTTTATTTAAAAAAAATGCCGCCTTCTTATCCCAAATTTCCCCAGCTGAAACCCCTAATTTTTCCCCTCTTCTTCGCAGTCTATGAGCATTTCGCTTCTTCACCCTTTTCAAACTCATTTCTTTCTCCTCTTCTTTCTTTTTCTCGGATCTTCTTTCTCCCTCTCTCCAAAGTTCTTCGATTCTTTCCGTCTCCTTTCCGCTCGCTCTCTGGTAATTTCATCTTTTCGAACAGGGCCGGTCTAGCCAATCTCTACCAGGACGGTTTAATGTTGACCTTCGAGGGTCAAAAGATCCAAGGCTCTCAGAGCATCGTCGCTAAACTCAGCAGCCTTCCTTTCCAGTGGTGTCAGCACAGCATCACCGCCGTCGATTGTCAGCCCTCCGGCGTTGGCGGCATGCTGGTTTTCGTCAGTGGTACCCTCCAACTCGTCAGTGGTTTCTATTCGTAGGTAAGCTCTCTTTAACCATGGCTTAATTAATCATACCAAAATTAGCTCAAGTTGGATATTACAAGGTTCAGTCGAAGGTTAGTGTTGGAAACTGCAATTATTGACTTAATTCGCTGATTCGATTAGAAAAAGCAATTTAAGTATTTGAATTTTACTTCTTAAAAGAAAAAAATAGTGATTTTAATGTTAATGGAGTGTTTTACATAGTAAATAGTTAATAAAAATAAGCATAAATTCTGTGTTTTATTTATTTACAGTTTGGTAAGGTTTAGATGTGATTTGGGGAATGGGTTTTGTCATTGAAATTGAATCATTTTTGTTTACTATTTGTTGGAGAAGAAATTAACTGAATCATTATGCCAATATGACAGTATTTTTGTAGTTAGATGAGTTTCTGTTCACTTATGAGTTGAAAAGTAAAACAGAGTTGGCTGGATCATGTGATCATATAGGTGAAGGATGATTGTATTTTTTTATTATTTTTTATTTTTTTAGAGAACTGAGTTTTTCCTTTGGTAAAAATTGGGGCTCAGGATCAGTGGAGTCTGGATCTTAACAATTCAATTAAGTGTGATTTTGTTGTTTACATTTTCTGGAATTGCATATTCTGCATTCATTTTGATCTATAGTAATTAAACTTGAGAAGGTTAAATAAATGTAAGATAATCAAATTGTAGATTCGTATGGAAACTCCATCTGGGATTAAGGACTCCATTCCTGCTTGGATCAAGTTCTCAGTTCAAGCACCGGGTGAAATCCCAAACAATGGAATATACTATGATCCGCCAGAAGAGGTATTTTTAGTGTTTGTTTGTTCTTTACATTCTGTTGGAAGCATTAGAGGGCTATAGTTAAGTTAAGTTGCTAATTTTATTTTCTTATCTACCTGTGTATCTGAATGATGTTTTATGAATACAGCCATGCTTCCAATAAGATGCCATTGGTTGTTCGCTAAAATAAAGAGATAAAAAAAAAGGTTGAAGAAGGTGAAGAATCTCTGTTTCAGTTTCTTTTTCTGTCTTTGCTTAAAAAAAATCTTTTTTCTCATGAGTATTAAATTGCTCTAACAGAAGGAAATGTGAATGTTTGATTTAATGGCATTCAAACATGTTGATGCATTTGTGTTTTCCTGCTGTTCTGTATGTCTGTAGTGATAGTCTCAGCAAGGAAGCCAGAGTTCTTCCAAATGTCACACCCATTATATGAGGTTGTGACTGGTGAGGGCTTAATGCGTCCATGCTTCAAGACTCGTACAGGTGATCTATGTTTGTACCTTATGTTTTGATCTTATTTCTTCTTTATAATGTAACATTTTATGTGGACGAAACCATGAGAGTGAAAGAGAAACCATTTACTTATCTGTTTTGATCCAGTTTCTTGGTTGTCATTGATGCCAGCATATGGGCCAAATTTTGGGGTTGAGAGAGATAATACCATTGAGTGGGTATATTATTTGGGTATTTGAAAGCTATGTAATGGCTACAGCATTTTCCATAGCTAAAAATTCAGCCAAATAATTCTTCATATTGTTCTAAATATCTTCTCAACCAAAAGTTGAGGATGCTGAGAAATTACTCCCTGTTGACATATGAACTTTTTAGCTTTTGATGACAGTGCACTTTTGGCACTCTGAGCCAATGATTTAATTGTTGAATATATTTGTCTTGTCTTGCAGTGTGTGCCAAAAAGAAGAAATCATAGTTTGCTCATGATTTGCAGTTCTTACTTATTCATCTTTTGTTTCATCTGCAAGAGGTTTGTACTCGGGGGAAAGTGCTCAGATGGTTGAGAATTCCCTAAATATCCATGGAGATGAGATTCTTTATGTTGGTGACCATATTTACACTGATGTAAGTCAATCCAAAGTCCATTTACGATGGCGAACTGCATTGATTTGTCGAGAATTGGAGGAAGAGGTATGAATATGTTCTTTTATTATGTTTACTATTTCTAGATGGAAGCTGAATTTTGTGTTTCAAAAGTTCAGTTCTATTTTGTGCCAATATTTTATTTTAATGAATTTCTCACTCTCTAGTCTATTGAGGATGAATTTAATCAGAACTATAAAGTGAAGTGAAAGGGACACCATTTAACTTGCAGTATTAATTACTGGACTTGTGAACTGTTAACGAAAATAAGGTTCATTTGAGATCGCTGAATTTCAACTATGGACAAAATTAAGTGGCAATGCATTCTTTTAAATCCCGACTGCTGAGTGCTGAAAATGGTCTTTATTTTGTGAAACAACAGTATAAGGCTTTAATACATAGTCGTGGTCCTCGTGCAACTGTGGTAGAGCTTATAAATCAAAAGGAGGTTGTAGGGGATCTCTTTAACCAACTACGGTTGGCTCTGCAATGCCGAACCAAAGGACGCCCAGCTCAGGTGACTTGATCCTATTAAATGATGCCCCTTGTAATCCCTTGGATTTTAGATCCCTGCTTAATGCTACAGTGCGATTTCTGTTTAGTATAATTTACTGCTGTCTCATCCCTGTAAAAGGATGTTCTATAATTTTGTAAATCATGCAAATTTATACCTGTTATCTTATTATCATTGATCTTCTGAAACGGCAAGCAGCATTCACACTCTCTCAGGCTTCTTGCAGTATAATTTCTTTTCTTTTTTTCTGAAATCATGCTTATATTTATTCTCAAAATTTGTAACTAAATGGTTGGATCATAAAAAGCATATATTCATGGAAAAGGTGTTTATTGCAATGGTGAAATAACAAAATTCTTGATTCCTTCTCCATGGTTTTAGACACTTGCTGCAACTAACATGGATGACCGAGAACTGACAGAGAGCATGCAGAAGCTGCTTATTGTTATGCAAAGGCTTCAGTACAGTCTTCTCCTTGCACAACTTTTTGCCCAGGTATGCTTTGGATGACATAGGTTTTGGATCCCATGTGCATCTCAGTTTATGGTAGAATGGACAAAATGTTTTCCAAGCATCTGATGCATCTTCTCAGCATGGAATGTCTAAAGTTGGAGAGGAGTTCATGGCAGGGGTTTTAGGTCATCTTCCCGCAATTTTGGCATTCACAGCACCACTTCCAAATAGGTTTATTCTCTACTTCTTGCACATGTGTATTTGCTGCACATGATAATATTCCTGTAATGCATTCATGTATTCTAAATCTACTTTGATTTTATGTTCTAATTTTTTTTGTCTTCAGTTATGATCGCATACAACCTAATACATGGAGTGGAGCATATCAATGCTGGGGCAAAGAAAACAGAGAAGCACATTGTATTTTTTATTACCTTGCAATGTGTATAGTCATAGGCAAGTTCAACTAGTCAGTCTGTTTCTCATATGTATTATTTATTTTAGTTTTGATTCTAAATTTTTATTTTTACTTTAATATTTACGACAACTTGAGTTCTAACTTTTGGATTTTAATTGTGTTATTAATTTATTATTTTAAATTCTAAAACTAAATTTATTAATTTTTATATTTAGTTTTAAAGTTAAAATTTTCATAGAAAATTTAATTTAAATAATATATTTTTATTTATCCTTAAAAAGTATATTTAAAGTTAAAATTTTAAAAATATAATATAATATAATATTTATCATAAAAATAAATATTATTTGATTAAAATAATTTTTTTAAAGGTTATGTTTTTAGCGGCGTTTGTGATAAAAGCGCAGCTAAAGGTCATTATCTTTAGCGGCGTTTTTTCAGATAAACGTCGCTAGTCTATAGCGATATTTTTAGCTGCGCTTGTGAAAGCGCCGCTAATACTTTTAGTGGCGCTTAAAAGCGCCGTTAAAGGCCTAAAAAACGCCGCTAAAAATCTATTTTGCTGTAGTGGTGACACCCTAACATAGATTTGCGAATAACACATTTGGATAATTAATTGGTAAGGTGGTCCATTTTCAATAATTAGAAAAACACCTAAATTTAATACAAAAATATCAATACAAAAATACTAAACAATATATAATAAACTTATTTATACTGGTTCAATAATTAAAAAATAAAATTTTTCATAAATTCCAACTCAATGGTCTCATCTTTTACCTACATAAAAACCAAAAAAATATGTTAAAATAACGAAACTATCAAAACAAAATAAATCTAATTGCACTATATGTTGTCATGCGCATCTAATAATAAACGAAAAAAAAAACATTCCATCAAAAATATAACAGAAACATACATGCACACTTTCTTTCAAACAACCTTCCTTTCTTACAAAAGTAATACCTTATAAAATAATTAAAAAATCACAACCTCAATAAATCAAAAACATTTGTCAAATAATTCAAAAATAACCCAATAAATCAAAAACATTTTTCAAATAATTCAAAAACAACAAAAACGATAATATTTATAACCTATAAATCACAATAAACACTAAACTAAACAAATACTTTATAAATACTAAAAATTACCTCTTTCGATCTTTTCTGTTAAAACCTTAAAAATCCTTTTTAATCTTTTTTAACATTTTTAAACCCTAAACAAAGCCCTCTAATCCTTTTTAACCCTAAACAAAACCCCTTAATCCCTATTTTTCAAACCTTAATCAAAACCCTTTTATCCCTCTTTTTTATTCAAAAGGCATCTAGAATAAATATTTTTAATTTAATTTAATAAATAAGATGATAATAACTAGTATATAATTATATTTATTAATATATATTAATTATTATCAACTTTGCATAGAATTAGGATTAGTTTAAATTTAATCATATTTTGGTTAATAAGTTTCTATTTTAATAAATTAATAGCAAATAATAATTTAATTTGCATTATATTAATTATTAATTTGTTCTAAGAATTCTAATTAAACTCTTACTCCCTTCACTATAAATTTCACCCACCTTTTCCTTTTTTTTCACTCATCCCTCCATCAATCCAAATATCCAAAACCCACCAAGTACCAAATCACCTAGTGCCGAACTCTCTAGCCGTAACACCGCTCAGCTCCACACGGCACCCTCACGCCTATCAGCAGCCCCATTCGGCCAGCAGCCCACACACGCACCCAGCAGCTCATGCCGCTACTTTCGCTCACACACACCAACGCACCAGCCATGCTGCTCACCCGATAGTGCCGCCTGCTGCTCGTGCATCTGCTCACACCGCGCCTTGCTACTCGCACCAACACCGTTGCCTATCGTACCCCACCATCAAGACACCATACAACCATCCCTAAACCAACCTCTTTTGCTTTATATTTATTTTCTTTGAGTTATTAACTTCTATAAAACGGTGGTAAGACAAATTTTTCTCCTAAATTTCAATTTTATTTAATTATTTAATTTTTCAAATTATTGAATTATTAATATTTTATGCTAATTAAATTTTTGAGAAAATATTTGTTCTATCTTATGATCAGGTTAATCATGCCTCGTAAAAGAACTTGTGCCTCTGCTCAAATTGACGAATCATAAAATAAATTCCATTGTGAAGAAGCCAAAGTAAGATACAAAAGTGTTTTCAAGAATCAACAGATGCACCCTAGAAAAAGGTTTTACGCTGAAAGAAAGCAACTATATCGATTTCATGGCGTGCATTAGACAAATTGCTGAAGCTCTCAATTGGGAATTATTTTGTGAGAAAAGACCTAGTGCAGATGAGGAGTTAGTTCGTGAATTTTACGCGAATTTGACCTCAAGCAAATAGACAGAAGTTTCTGTTTGCAGAATCAAGGTACCAATAACCTCAAATGCTATTAATGAATTCTTTGAATTACAAAATTTCAAAGACGAAGAATATTCTTCCTTGACGAGCGATATTGAGTTTGAAAATCTGCAAGAAATTCTCGAGGAACTTACAGTTCAGGTTCTAAGTGGACTATGTCAAAGCAAGGAATTCACACTTGTCGTAGAGAATATTTTACACCACTAGCGAAGGTATGGTTCTATTTCATTCGATTCAGCCTTATGTCTATTTCACATAGGACTACAATTTCATTAGAGCGAATGGTCTTATTATACTCGATTTTAACTGGAAAGACCATTGATGTGGGAAAAATCATCCTGAGAGAAATGCAGAATTATGCCGCTAGACATTTTGGACCAGCTTACTTTTCCTTTACGATAACAATTTTGTACTTGAAAGCTAAAATTCTTGCAAACGTAAAGAAGACAGGTTGTAGCCAGGGCACAATCACAGATTGGGACATCTACCGAATGGCCGAAGACACTGTTCTAAAGCAACGAGTTGAAGAAAGCGAGGATCCTGAAGAAGAAAAAAAAGAAGAAAAAGATCCCATAGAGATCGAACCAATGCTGTCAGTTGAAATCCCTGATAAGGCAAAACCAACGGAACTAGTAATCAAACCTGACGTCGCAACTTCAATGATCAAACTCAATCGCCTCGCCCAGATCTTCGAGATGAGCTTTCAAAGTTGATGGACATAATGCAACATATGCAGTGGCAACAACAATCTTACTAGAGATATTCAAAAATACGGGATGACTCAATGAGAAGCACTCTTACGAAAATATACAATGACTCGTTTATTTTTGTGCCTGAGTTCCAGATTTCATATTTGAACCATGGAGTTCGGTATCAAAGAGGGAGCGAAGCGATTCATGCAAAAACAAAGATGATGGAGCAAAAGATGAGTCGAATTCGGAGGGATCTGCAAATAAATAAAAAGGGGGGATCTTGACTTTATTTTATTTCCGTTCTTAGGTTATTTAATAGGATTAGGTTTTATTAGGAATTTTTATTTTCACATAATAAAACAAGATGTGGAAATCATAAATTAAAATGAACAAGTTGCAAAGTACAAAGTGTGGAAAAAGATATATACATGTCTAGGATTGGGTCTAGAGAGGTCTTGGTACTTAAGCAGTCAAATTGACTCACCTCCTCTTTTCTAGAATCATACCTTGTGTATAGTATCTATTCACTTTTAACAATGAGGACATTGTTCATCTTAAGTAAGGGGATCGAAAAATTGAAATTATTTCCACTCAGAATAAATTTTTCTTTCAATTATCATTAGGTTATATTTTGTTCAAAAATTTGAAATTTTGTTAAGTATGCTAAACATCAGTATGAATAAAGTTCGATTATTTCATTAATTGTTATGTTAACTAAAATATGACATAAATGTATTTTTAATAAAGCATGCAAATTATACCATAAATTTTTTAGTTTCTTAGGAAAGTTAGGCATGCATGGAAGTTTAAGTCTCTAGAATTGACTTAGTAGTTTCTTGAGGCGAAATCCTAGGAAGCATGGAATGTTGAAAATGATTTAGGCAACTTTTGTTTGGACCGTTTGAGCATTTCAAGCCAACCTTGATGAATTTTTATCCTTTGAAACCCAACTTTCAGATTATATAGCCTAATTTTATTTGAACCCTTGCAATATTTAGCCATCACTTTTCTCTTAATTATCTTCAAATTGTCTCAAATACTAGACTCGGTACTATTCAGAATGTTCTTTGAAAATAAGTGTAGGGTAGTTGAAAAGAAGTATCAAATGCTCAAAAATTTGTAGTACATACAGTAAAATGCTCGTGAAAAAGAAAAGAAAAGAAAAAGAACAAAAAAAAAGAGAAGAGCATATGTACTTGAAAGAAAATAGATGTACAAAAGAGCATGTGAAAGCAAAACAAGTTGGTGTACTGAAGGTAATTATTCTGAAGGTCAAATTCAAGCTGAGTGTAGGGTTTTTTTTTTTTTGCCTAAATTTATCTATCTTTTACCTGCCCCTAGCCTAACCAAGTTACAACCTTTTTAAGGACCATTGATTCAAGTTTCTATGCTACCTACATTAGTAGAGAGAAATTGCTATGTTCAATATATGAAGGCATAAGTTAAGCTTAATGATTGCAACTTAATCTTGAATAAGGGAATAAAATCAAATTCATAGGAATTTAGCATGTCTTTATTGAAAAGTATTTAGTTTATTTTTGCTATCATAAGAATAATTGAGATTAACTTGAATGATATGTATACATAAGTAGCATAAATATCAAATTTCTTGTTTTTAAGCATGAGTATACTAAAATCATAATTTTGGGAAGAATATTATTCTGAAGGAATTTTTCAAAGGTGTTTTCGAGAAATTCTTTTCAAATTTGTGCATTACTTGGGATGAGCAATGAATTAAGTTTGGGGGTGTGGAAACAAGAAAATATAAACACTTTTTCATGCCCTTTTTAACTCAAATTCATGCAATTTAGGTGAAATTCTTGTCAAAAAATAAATAATAATTATAGAATAATTAAATTGCACTCAAATTATGAACAAGTTTAATTTTCATTAATTTTATATCAAATTTTGATTATTTTCGACAGGTTTGCACAAAAGGCGAAAAACGGCTCTGCAGACACTACTAGAAGCGCAAAACCGAGAAGCAATTTTGAAGCATCAAGGCGAATTAATTTTTCAGCTTAATATGGTCCAAATTATGTGTATTAATTCATAATATAATTAATTTTAATTTTAATTTAATTTAATTTTGGTTAAATAAACTATAATTAATTATAAAAAGGGGTCCAGTTGAGCTGAACCGAGAAAACCAATCCAACCGAGCACTGAGTAGCCCAAAACCGTCCCACATGCTGACCCAATCAGCTTGTTTGGATGATTATTTGTCTTTCAAAGTGGCCCTTGAAGACTCCTTCAATTTGCATTCAAACCCCTCTACTATTCATTCCTTTCAAGATTTGCCCCTACCTAAAAATAGCATGTTTGAAATCTTCAAACATGCCACATGTGTGGCCGGCCATGGGGGGAGTCTTTCGCTGCTGATTTTGGCTATTTTTAGCAGCCTTCTTAACCTATAAATACCCCCATGTCTGCTCACTTCAAACACATCTCAAACCCATTCATTTTTTTACTTCTCTCTCACTTTTCTTTCATCATTCCCTTCTATTGTTCTTCATTTTATTCCCTATTCCTTTGCTGATTTCACCTCATGAAAAAGAGTCATTCGACCACAATTTGGAGCAGCATTCAAGTATTCATGGAGGCCTCGGTTCAACAAGAACAAGCGGAGAAGGAAGAGCGGAGCAAACTAGTCAAGCCTCAGAGGATCACCAGATTTGATTCTTGTTCCCTATCCTTTTAATTTTGTTGTTTTTATGATGAACATGCCTATGAATATTTGTGATGTTGATATGTTTAATTTAATTATGGCTTAAATTTAATTCGTGTTAAGTTGATTGCATTTTGTCTACTTGAGTTATTAAAATTGTGTTTGTGTTGTTATAGGTCTCGGTAAGATGCTTGATTAAGTAAAACCATGACTAAGTTATTATTACATATTGTAAGGTAACTAGTGAATTAATTATTTAAATGGATTGAAATTGTAATTAATTGACACAATACTTAATCGAGGCATGTTTAATCATCTAAGGTAGTGAAGGTTAAATTAGCAACGGTATCTAACGATACATTAGCCTTGCATAACTTGCAAGATTATTGTGAATAAATTGTTTTAAGGTAGAAATATATTTTACCTCACGTAATCTTTTATATGCTTATGAGATTGAATAAGTTGTTTGAATTGACATAGAGATATGTACAAGAGATTATTTTAATTTCATAAGTATGTATGAACATTAACACATTTGCTTATTAAATTTTGTTTAATTGGTTGAATTGACATAGAGATATAGTCAAGAGATAAATGGATTTTGGTAGGTAAGTATGTTCATAAGTTAGAAAATTACCGAGTTGCCGTGAATTTATTCGTAACAACATAAACATGAGTTTAATAATTCTAAGTTAAGAAATGTAATTACTCTAGCACAATTATGCCATCTTGATTAAAATCATCTTTTGAAATCGTGCATTGGAACTTTTATTTTATTTTTATTTATTTTACTTAGTTAAAATCCTAGTTTTTAATCACCTCCACAAATCAAAATATTTTTCTTGCCACTTTATCACTTGTTGCGATTGTGTACACTTGCACATTTCCGTTGTTCCAGGTGTATTCTCTGAGATGTTGACCTTGGTTCTCGAGGAGTTGTGCCCTAGGGGTTAGGATTATAACACTTTCCACTATCATGCAAATGATTTTTATGTAGGGTAAATTACACCAACAGTCACTTTGGTTTCAATTCAGTCACTCAACTTTCAAAAAATAACAAAATATTCATTTTAACCATTTTCCATTACCAACGTAATGGAATAGTGAAATGGTATTTAACGGAGGGTTAGCTGTCATTTAAATAGCCCCATAGCCCTAATTGGACAGTAGAAAACTGTAACATCTCAAAAATTGAGCCTAGGAGTTTTAGGGTTATTTTAGGGATTTTAGCTTTAGTTTGCTCCAAATTTAGCAGGCTTGGTAACCGTAAATGTTTTTAACTATGGTTTCTAGGAAATTAAATCAATTTTTGAAAACAAGTTTTAGAGACCTTTAATTTTGAAAAGTGGACTGATTTGTAAAAGGGTCTAAATTTTGAGTTTTTAAAATGCAGTTAAACCAAAACTTTAAAAACAGCTTATTGGCCTTGTGAACTTTGAAACCATTGGAAATAGTTGGCATGCCATAGGATTGTAAGTACTCACCCATATGTGTAGTGTTATTAAGGCGTTAAGGCTCGAGACAAATTTAGAGAGATAAAGGAATGTGAGCTAAGCTCCTCCATTCATCGGGACATGTTTGGTGTGTTAGAGAGTGCTAGCTAAATGCTTCACTTTTTGGGATATGTTCGAATCTATGAGTATTTTGGTGTGTTGGAGATCCATGTACTTGATGAGAGGTGATACAACCCACTTTTCCGTTTCATAACTCAAGTGTCAAATTATCAATAAATGTATTTATGAATATTGAGATATGTGCCTATATGATATGTGATTATTGTGTAAATGAATCAATGAATAATGCATGATTAAGTAACGTGGTATGAAAATTTGAAATGTTGTAATTGCTATAAACTCTAAATTATATAGGTTTTTTCTAGTAGTTTTACCATCTTTTACTTAAAAATATTATTAATCTCGAGTATTTGTTAATTAACTGAGTGAATTTTACTTATATTTTGACAATGGACATGAATTTATAAAATATGCAAATTTGTGCTTTATTATGTTAATTTTGTGCATAAATTAAATTATTACATGTTATTTATTAATGTGTTATATTTAATTATGCAGTGGGACCATGAAGTATATTTAATGAAGAGCTTATTCTAATTTTTGCATGGACATGAGCAATTCTACCCTTCTTAGACGAAAAAACCATGCCAATTGGGTCATGAAGATGTTGCTTTGACCCAGTGAAAAATGGTGCTACATGGTGGACAAGTCTGACTATTAAATAAGTCACAAAACCATCCAAACAAGGAGAAAAGAAGCCCAATTCAGCAAGGATATTTGGGCAGCCAAAAATCAACTTTTAGGATAATTATTTGAAGGTCCCTACACTTGGAAAATCAATGAAAATCAGCACACTATGTTTGTTCAAGAAACCGTCCACCCCTTGCATGATTCAAGCATGATTTTATACTTAAATCAAGCAACCAACTCACCCTCCTTTCCACATATTATGGCTAGCCAAAGGTGGGAGAAATTTAAGGGATCTTTGATGCCATATTTAGTAAACTCCTCCACCAACCTCAAGTATAAATACCAATTACCATCTCACATTTGAAGCATACCTCATTCATCCTTCATTTAACATTTCTCTTCCATTCTCTCATTCTCTCATTCCTTCTCTTCATTCCCACGCATAGCATCCCATATTTCCTTTCTTTCTTAGCCAACAAAACCTTGATAAAATAATCTATTGGCTGGCCACCTTAAGGAGCCATTAGCAAAGGAGCAACACAAGGACAGGAGGAAACTTCTTCAATCGGAGTTCGCAAGGCTGTTGATTCAAACATAGTTTATTCTTCCTTTACTTGTTACCTTGATTTTAATCATGTTTGCAATGTGCTTTGTTATCTTGTCATCAACAATGGTAGCTTAAATTTGTTTAGCTAGGATGATTGCATCAATTCAATAAAGTTTTTTTAATCATGTTTATAGTGTTTGTGCCTCAGTCATTCATGTTTTCGATTAAACTCAAGCATGTATTTCATTCATACGTGATTGGATGCATTGGAATTAGCTGAGCAATCCTAACCAAACGATGGCTAATGGACACAATATTTGACAAGTGTATGCTTAATTTAGATCCTAACCTGACTAAATTAAAGGTTCATAATAACTTTAACAAGCTCTATTATCTTGCATAGTTTTTAGGTTTATGTGATTAACTTGTTTCAAACCTAACTTGTACCTGTTACTTCACATGAATTCTAAGAAACCCTTAGTTCAATATGATCAGTAAAATGCATGTTTTACTAAGTAAAAGATTCCTAAAGGACTTAATTTGGTTTCACACTCATGAAAGATCGAGTTGCCATGGAATATTTTCTGAACACTATTAAACATGAGAAAAATGAATTAAGTTAAATGATGTAATTATTCTAGCCTATTCATTTTATTGATTATTGAAGTTTGTGTTGTTGTTGCTAAATTCATCTCATACATTTTAGTTAATTATCATACTCAGATTAGAATTGCATTCGGGATTATCTTGCATCTAGATAATTTAATTTAGTTTAATCATCCATCACTCGAAATATTGTGTTCTTATCACCAATTTGTAAAATTTTAATTTTCAATTAATTGATTAACATACACGGTCCTTGTGGAGACAATAACTCTTTTACTTACATATTACTTGATAACGACTGTGTACATTTGCACAAACCTATGCGTTACAACTGTGATATATGGTTGTTTCGATAATGCATGATGACATGTTTGCGTGGTAGTTATTATGATCATTCATTGAGCTTGTAAAGCTCACCCACTCCTTTTTAAACCAATGCAGATTAGTTGAGTTCCGGTGTGAGCGGTGTGGCACCGAAGGGTGATCAAAGTAAGTCTTTTGCATTAATTTTGTAGGTGTTTAATTAGTTGTTTATGTTTTGGGAAGGAAAGGAAATGTGGTGGACTCATTACTGATTTTTGCCTTGGTATTTAGGTTGTTTACATGTCTTTATTGCTTTAAATATTTTGACACATTGAACTTGGTATTTGGTTGTTGCTAGGACATTGTTGTGGCGTTTGAACTACCATTTTGGATGTCTTGGTGTTTATATTATGATTTAATAAATTATATTACAATGTTAAAATGGATTATATGTTGTTATATACTGAATTTTTATGGTTTAGAGCAGAGATATCGATATTCAGGATTTAAAAATGATACCGCTGTGACTTTTTGAAAGTGTAGGAAGTCAGTTTTGTAATTTGGCATCGATACCATATCATCACTATCGATACTCGGGGTAAAATAATTGACACTTTAATAAGGGTACTGATTATTTTCAAGACTTTAATTTTTATACGAGAAACAGAATGCTGATTTGATATTAATTTTTCAATTAGTATCAATACTCTTTACGAGAAATATCGATAATTTTGTTGCAGTATCGATACCTACGTACTTATTCAGGAATTTTTGCTAAGTGGTTCAAAAGCATGTAAATTTGTTAATATTAGTTCCATTGAAGTATGCTAAGCATGTTTTAATGTTGATTGATGTATGTTGGACTTAAAAATCGCGCGAATGCTTTATAAAAAGAATGATTTATTAATAACGTGACAAATTGTTATAAGTTTGAAGTGTGACAATGGTGTACCATCCTATTACTTGAGCTCGACGACTGGGTCAAGTATAGGGTGTTATAAAAAGAAAAAGAGAAGAAGAAGAAGAAGAGAAGAAATGGACACACCCTATCTATGACCATTTTGTTCCTCCAAGGTGGAGCCACCACTTAGTTCACTCCTATCCATTGAATCTCTGTCCCTTTTCTTCTTTTCTTCTTCTACTCTCTTTTTCCTTTTTTTTTCTTAACTCTAGTCGTCGTCGTTCATGGCCTTCTCTTGACAACCGTCAACACCAAATGGCTCTAATTTGCCTATTCTCATATCTCACGTTAGATTTCCCAATAGGCCTTCAAAATCCCAAGATTAAGACCTCAAAGCTTTGAACAAAGCTGCAACAGATCTCCACCGTCCATCGTCGGATCAACACCATATTTCGGCCATGCTTTTCTTCGACCAACCATGTCTCTTGACCACTAGGATCATTGAACTGGTGACTCGAGTTCTCCAACCCATAAAACTCAAAATGGGTGTGGGTTTCTTCTCTTTTTATTCTTTTTTTTTTAGTTTTTTTTTTACTTCTCTTTTGATGCAGACTAATTTAGGATTCTTGTTCTTTTTTTTGTCGGTTTGATTTTGAATGCCTGCAATTTGGTATTTTTGTTTGTGTTGTTTTGTCGTTGATTTTGATTTGAAGCTTCATAACATTGCCACAAGCAGAAGCTCCAACCAAACCGATGCCGATGAATGGGTTGTGATGGGATCTCCCTTGATGTTAGCTTAAGCAACTGTTTCAATGCCAACCTCAACATTTTCGCCGTCAATTTTCAATTTTCACTACCATAAAAAGAGTTTTTCCAGTTTAAATCCACGTCAACTTGGCACGTCAGCTAATTAGGTTAATTGAGTTTCCAACGTGGAAAGTTAACTTACCATATCAGCTAGTTAACTGGCCACATCAATTATCCCGTTAAGCCTATGATGAAAAAAGTTAATGGGTGATTGATTTGTCACTTTTTGATAACGTTAGTGACTATTTTGTTATTTTTCGAAATTTGAGTGACTGAATTGAAACCAAAGTGACCATTTTGTTAGGTGCATCAAAATGATTCGATTTCTATTAAGAAGTTCAATTTATATAATTCTCTATTTGCATCTCTATGAATTTATAAATCATTTATCAAGTTTATTTGTTGTGCTTTCTATGTGGATATATATTTTTTTATTTTTATAGAATTTATTGGTTTAGTTTTAATTTTGATTAAATTATATGATTGTTCTTATCTGTTCTTGTTTATTGTAAATGTGTACTATATGCAAATGATTAGTTTGGACTTCAAATCTATACATGTTTGAGAACTGTATAATGATATTAATCATGAATTTTTGTAAGGAAACATGTAAAATGTAACACACTTAACCCCTCTCCGTCGCCAGATTAGAGTTACAGAGCATTATCAATCAATCAAAAATCATTTAACATCATATCATCAAATAGATTAATCTCAATTCAAATCATATTAATCATATGCATATTGTCCCTAAATTGAGCCTTCGAGGCCCTAAAAAATAGCTTAGATGCAATTCAGGACTAAATTGAAACAAAACAGAAGTTTTAAAAAAAATTGGAAAAATTGGAAAATAGGGGTCACACAAGCATGTGACATAACATTCGAACAAAGGGACACACGATCGTGTCCCAGCTTGTATCCTCACCCATGTAACTCACTAAGTAGGGTCACACGGTTGTGTCACAGGCTGTGTGCCAAGCCGTGTAACTCACTAACTTGACACACAAAGAAACTTCAAATGACACCGGACCGTGTCACCAGGCCGTGTGTGTCACATGGCCGTGTGACAGCCCGTGTCCTAGGCCGTGTAGACCCAAAATTTTACCTAAAATCAAGCCATTTCAAGTCCAATTCATACCTAACCATTCAAACCATTTGGGCACACATTCAAGAGATTTAAAAATCATTCAAACACATATAAACATGCCATTTCAAACATCCTAATTCATCTAACCAATATGTCATTCGAAGGCACCACAATTGTACCAAAACATTAAAGATCAAACCAAAGCAATTTGACTATATCTTAATTACACAACCTAGTGCATTTAACCACCACATGTTAACACAAATGACTAATTCCAAGCCATCAAAAACATACCAAAAGGGTCATATATACAAGCATTTACAAGTAACCAAAATGATATAACTTGGTAAAGCATTGAAGTTCATCAAACCAAACTTAACTTCCAAAAGCTTAAACATACAAACACATTCGTTACACATCCATGAACTAGCAATACAAAAGACCTATACATGTCATTATTAACCTTGGCCAAAATACTCAAAATCTACCAAAATAGTTGTTGCATAATGTGATAGGTCTTTGACGAGCAATAATATATAAAACAAAGGAAAGTAACTACGTAAGCAACGCGTGCTTAGTAAGCTCGTATAAACTTAAACATAACTTACCATTTCATTTGCATAATTTATAGCATAAGTATAATATCAACCAAAACCATAATCTTGGCATAAGCCTATACAAGCATCAACAACTCACAAGTTAGTATATTTGTCTATGATACAAATGAATTCAACCATAAGATATGTAATTTACCATATATAAACACATCATTTAACTCATCAATGTTATCATAAGATCATGATTTATTCCATTTGCATACTTATTGTTTCATTTCCTTTTCTTACCCATTGAACCATCTAGAATTACATCGAATACTCGGGAAACCCCACACATATTGTGCCTTTATACATAACTGTAACCTTTCCTTTACATCAATGCTCACACGAGCTGTAAAATGGGCAGACTCACACGAGCTGTGGGTTGAAATGTAAGCAACACGATGCTGCTCACACGAGCTGTGGAGAATCCACAACAAATGCAGGACCTCAGCCATCGGTAAGACATTTAAGACCAACACCTGAAACATGAAATCCCTAATGACATGTCATTTGTATCCTAAGAATTCTTAAGGTTCAACCGGGACTCGTTATTCATCAATTTATCATAACATGGATAGATTTATATATAGATTCATTTATATTAAAACAACATACCAAATAGTCTATTTAGCTAACATTAAAATGATCATAGTTCATACGAACTTACCTTGATAACTAGGGTCGTAATAGAAGAGTCGAACTAATCTGAAGCTTTAGTTTTTCCTTTATTTAAGTCTGATTGTGGTTTATCTTGATCTAAATAAATAATATAATTTAATTAAGTACTTCTAATATTCAATTTTATCCATAATTCATATTTATACAAAATTACAAAATTACCCCTAACATTTTAACTTTACACAATTTAGTCCTTAAGCTCATAACTTAAAATCTAACCATTTTAACCTAAACCCATATTAACAAAAACTACAAGGAACCCTGAAACAACCCATAATTACCAATAATTCACAACAAAATTCATGAATTTATACTTTTAACAATTTAATCCCTATTTCCAAAATTTATTAAAATCACATAACAAAACATGTTTGTTTTACCACCAAAACTAATAATCTGTCAACTAACATCAAAACCTATTAACAACATCCATGTAAATTCCCTCAACCTTTAACAGTTTTACAAATTAACCCCCAGGATAACTAGATTAAGCTAAAATAAACTTAAAAACATAAAAATTATTAAAAATGGAGCTTGAAAACCTACCATGCAAGAAGAAATCAAAACCGAAGCTCTTCCCCTCTTCAATGGTGAATTTTTGTTCTAAAATGACAAAAGCATGAAGATGATAGCTTTCTTTGCATCTTTTCTAACTTAATTTTCTTTTTAATTATTAAATTACCACTTTACCCTTATCATTTATCAATAATTTCAATAAAACCTTGTCCATGCACATCCACTAACTCTTTAATTGGTATATTTCTCATTCAAGTCCATTAACTTTCATTTCCATAGCCATTTGACCTTTTTAACTGATGGAACTCAACTTTTTTCACCTTTTATGATTTAGTCCTTTTTACCTAATTAACCAGTTAAACATAAAAAAATTTTAACAAAATTTTAATACGACCTTAACATAATCCCATAGACCTATAATAAATATTAAAATAATAACTCACTCGTCGGAAATATGGTCCCAAAACCACTGTTTCTGACATCACTAAAAACGGGTTGTTACATAAAAGATTCTTTAAAATTATGGACTAGTTTTTTATAGTAAATTATGATCATGAAAAAAAAATCTCAGTAGATCTATTTCATTCCCTCAGGTGAATGTAGCATTGCATAATCAATCTTAAAAAAGACGAAGTTATAATTGTGGTTGTGAGCATGGTCTTTGATGGGCTAGTATGGGTATGATAATCATTATAACTATAGTGATTATAATAATTTTAATGAAAATATTTATGTGATACTCAAACATCATTTTACACATGCATATTGGTTGAATATTTTGCCAAGGTCGATTAAAAGAAAAGGAATAATGTATAGACACATTTGATTTATCATAATGATATTGAAGTAAATTTGCAAACAATGATGACTTTATTAGCTTTGTTAACAAATTATATTGTTTATTCATTCTTAGAAGTGAATGGAACTTATTGTTGTTATTGGCAAATAGATAAGTGGAAGATGGATAGCCCAAAATGTTGTTGTCACATCTCATTTACTTAATTAATTTAATTTAGTTATGAGGATAAATCTGTCAGCTCCTATGTTTTAAAAATAATCGCGCAGTTTGAAAATAATGAAGTGTTGTGGCTGAGTGGTAGGAAGCTTCTTAACTATCTACGAAGTCTCTAGTTCAAACCTATGTGTACATATTTTATTTATTTATTTAATTTTTGCACATTCTTAGCATGTGTTAGCTAGCCTTGCCATCTACCTATATTGCCATATAGGGAGGATTCATTTCCTCCATTAGCAAGTCAAACTTGCCTTTTTAAGAGAAATTTATCCCCTTATTGCTCTTATGTTCCCTCATCTTTTCCATACCTCATCCTTACCAAAAGTGATTGTGTTAATCACCAAAACACCCCTCAGCCAGACATACACCCTATTTTCCATTATTTTCTTCTTTTTCGTCCTCCTTTTCACTCTTCTTTTCTTTCTTTTTGGCCACCACAACCACCACTCTTTTCTTTCCACCACCATGAGTTTATTTGCACCACCACCTCACCACCGTCCACAACCAACATTCCCTCTCTTTCACTTTTGGTTTCCCTTTCCCTCTTCCACCGTGTGTCACTGTAAGCCATTATGTCCACCACCGCAACCACCGCGTATCACCTTCTCCTCCATCAATTTTCTTCTTTTATCTCTTTTTCTCTTCTCTTTTAATTAAAAGTGACCAAACCCTCCTCCCTACTTGTATTTCACACCACTATCGGACAACCACACCCCTCGTAACTGGACCATCGCCAAGCTATCGCCGTTGCCATCGCTGTTAGTGACCGATTTCTTTCTTTTTGTTTTCTCTTTCTTTTGCCAATTACCCTAGTGACTAAAACACATATTTTATTTTCTTTTATTCGATTATTTTAGATTATCCAACCATTGATTTTGCTCCATTTTTTCTCGTAACGAAACAAGTATAAGTGAAGTTTTGAGATTGAAAATCCTTCATCTTAAAATTTTGTGACATGGTCGAATGGTATAATGCCTAAATAATTCATATTTTATTTTTATCATTTTGAAAATAATTTGTACTAATTCGATATTGTGTTAACATGAAGGACCAATTAACAATCATCCGAGAAATCAATAGTGAAACATCGCGAGAGTAACGAATTTGAGCATTCGAATTGAGGTAAGTATTGGTGAGATTCTCACATTAAATCAGGTATTAAAAGCCAGGTTATTCGTATAGATCATGACTAAAATAGGTTAATCGTGTGTTTAGATTTGCGATCAAGACAAGACCTAAATGAAACTTCTACAAGGGAGCAAACGGTTTAGATCTATATTAAGGTGTGGGATCTAACTCTCGTTTTAAGTGAAGTTTAATATTACTATTTAATTAAAATGTTATTTAATTAATTAATGTGTGAGTACCTTAAGTATTCGTGTGGAGTTGAAAAACTCCATTGAAGAGGAAATCAAGTAAGTGACCTAAACTATTAAGTGTTGTGAAAAATCTGTGATTTGCGATATGTGATGCGTGAAATGTTGATCTCAACTCCATGTTATGTGATTTATGGCTAGATTAATATGCAATGATCTAAAACGTGAAATTTTATGTATATGATAAGATCTATGTTTTAACATAGATTATGAATGTTAAAGCATGCTAAAGTGAAACTATGTGATTTGTGAAAATATGAGCATGATATGCTTATGTGAAAATCGAGATACATGAGTTATGAGCATGAAAATAGGAAAAATATGATAAGTGATAAATATGTGTTAAAATGGTCATATCACATGCATGGGGTGGGTTTGTGAAAAGAGGAAGCTATGTGGCAATTTAACTGCAATTATGTTGCCATTATTGACAATTATGTGGTGGCTTGTCCACGATGTGCTATGTGACCGTTCATCGGTATCTATGTGGTGGCTTGTCCACAAACTAGTGTGTTATTAAATGGACAAGTTTTGGGGAACTCGATATTGGTGTGTAGCGAAGATGGATAGGAAATCTTATAATTGTGCATTGTTCATAAGCATGCCATGTTTTGATTTAATAAATGCGATAATATGTGAATTCTGTGAAAGATGCTTTGTGATATTTTGATGTGTTATGTTATGTGTTAAAATAAGTGTTTCTATTGATCTCACACTGAGTCTTTTAAAGCTCAGGTAATCCTTGTACTTAAGGTTCGAATTTGGATCTTCAGAGAGGCTCTCGATATAATATGTTTTCATGGTTATGGATTTTGGAAATGGTTTGGTGTTTTTATGGACTTTTTGAACTTATTTTGGACTTTTACTATGAACTTTAAATTGGGTTTGTTTAAATGGTTTTGGGACTTTAATTTTTATATTATAAACTGTGGTATGGGACATTATTTTGATATAATTAGGTTTTATGCATGAATTATTTTTCTGTGATTTCTAAACGATCAAAGAAATGTTTTAGTGATTATTAGCCACTGCAAATATGTGTTTTAAAAACTAAATTACATTTTAAATTATTTTTAAATATAAAGGAACACATAACTCTATAAGGAAAAGTTCAAAATGTTTTACAAAATCAAATGTTTTCAAAAGGGAACTGAATTTTCTTTTTAAAAAATCATTTTGGCCATCTTCAAAGCCCATGTAATCTCTCAGATTGAACCATAGCGTCTAGGCCCAGTTTTAGGGGTTACAGTTGCTAAATGTTTATTCCTGAAATAAAATGATTAATGGTTTGTACTAATTAATCATTCTTTGGAGCAGATAATACCTTATGATCTTATTGGCAAAGAATATGAGATAAGTTTACATTATTTTTTGAATTATTTCTTATACATTCCTTGAAGTGAATGTTTCCAATAAATATAATAAATTCTATGATCACTTTTGATCATTGAACTCAATTTGGCTATTTGAAAATTTCAACATATTCCTGAAGTGAATATTGTATATACTTTTATAAAATTATATTTCTTTTGTTGAAATAATGACATTGTGGACCTCTCATTGGTTTAGACATTTCTAGAAGTAAATGTCATAATATTACTTATATGTGGATACTAGATAAAATGAATGACAATGAAATTATCAATTATCACAGTTTATATTGACAATATAATTCTACTAATTGTGAAAAAGTATAAGGCTAAAAAAAAAGGGGATGATTTTAATAAATATTATGATATATGAATGCATTGTGTACATGCTCATAGCATGTCCAAAACATAAAATTTTGCAAAGTCTTATAAAGAAAAGAGATGTTCAGTAATGCATGATAATAAAATTTAAATTGAAATTATGCCATAAGAGGTGGAGGTTAGAAAATTTTAATTTTAAATTTCTATAGTTGTAACTTTAATATCTTATTGTGACCTTATAATATTTTGTATTTTATTGTGTTATGGCATATAAAACAATTTATCTAACTGCATGCTTCTTAACGTGATTGATTAGTGACATGAACTTATTCTTTGCTATGTTTAACATATGTTTTATTTATACTTATTCTTTATATAAAATATATTTTCTTTTGTATCAATAAATAATTTTTTTTAAGATCTGAAATTTTTATCATCCATGTTGAAAAGAATTTGCAAAACTGCATTTTAAAAAAAAATAAATTACACATTTTGTAACTCCCCAAAATTCAAGTATTTAATTTTTGCATAATTTGTCACATTGTTTGCTTCAGTGGTTAAGTAATTTGGGTGTGTTTAGGAGTGTTTGAGGAGCTTGGATTCAAGTATTGGCCTTGGTAGAATTTTTAGTTTTTCCCTTAAATGAATCTGGACATAGGCTTGTAGGCCTTATAAATATTAGTTTTGGTTTTATGTCACAAAATGTCTTGTGGTCTAGTGGCAAGGTGGTGTGTGAAGTTTTCTTAAGGTTTGAGGTTCAAGTCCTATGCTGCACTAAAGAGTGTTTATTTTTATCACCTGTGAAGTAAGGTGGTGGAGTTTGACTGAAATGCTGTGGAATTTGAATGGAGGAGTGTATCATGGAGAGAATAGTGGGATTGTGATTCGATGGAGAAAATCAAGTAGTTGTTTAGTAAGGAGAGTTGTGCGTTTGGGGTAATTGAGGCCATTGAGAATTCAGCTGGGGGAGGGTGTTGTGTCGAATTTAGTCTCTTAACACTAAAGGTTTTTGGTTTTGGTCTTTTTGGAGTTTCTCTCTCAGTTTGCTGTGATTTTGGTGAGTTTCGGGTTTCACGTTTTAGTTTTGGTGCCGAATTTTGCCTAGTTCTGAAAGTTACCTCTCGAGTTCGATTTCTTTTGATTGTTATTTTCCTTTTTACCTATTTTTCTTTTTTTTTGGCTGAATATACTCTTCTCCCTCATCTTTTCTTTTCTTCTTTCTTTCAGTTTCTCTATTCATTGATTGCCGAATACACCTTCTCCTCCTGCTGTTCTTTGAACCTATCCTCTCTACCGTTCATTGTTCTGTTGCACTGCTACTGATTTACTCTTCTGATTTTTCTCTGCTTTCTTCTATTCCTTTCTTTTACTTGTTGCCGAATCTTTCTTTCTTAAGGGACCTACCGTGTGTTTCACTTTTCATAGTTTGTTTCTCTCGCGTTTGGTAAGGGTGATAGTATGGAGTTACATTATTATCTATTGTTTAAGTGCTTATCGATTTTGATTGGTGCTTAGGAACTATTCAAGGGGTTGAAGGTTTGTGATTGCTTTTGGATAGGCGAATTTCCCTCTTCACTCAAACAAAGGTGGTGGTAAGTAACGTATTGTGATCACTTGTGTTCATTTGCTGGTTTAACTATGTAAATGATTAATTGGAGGTTGTTGGTCAAGTGTAGGTTTCCAAGGCGTGGGAGGTTTCTCGGCGAATAGAATCAGGTGTGTAATCACCCCACTACAACCGTAGATCAACAAAAAGCTGAAAAGCCATAAACATGGCATTTGAGACCACACGAACGTGTGATCGCTCGAGTGGTAAGCCCAACTTGTGATTCGTGGGCAAATAACCCAAATACCCTCGATGGGTAAAATGACCGAAATACTCTCAATGGGTAAAATGACCGAAATACCCTCGATGGGTAAAATGACCGAAATACCCTCGATGGGTAAAATGGCTAAAATACCCTCGATGGGCAAAATAATTGAAATACCCTCGATGGGTAAAATGATTGAAATACCCTTAAAGGGTAAAATGATCGAAATACCCCGATAGGGTAAAATGACTGTTATACCCCTAAAGTTAAAATGAGTGTATGACCGATTTACTCTATGTTATATATATTTGACCGTTTCTGAGTATGACATACTGCATACACGTATGATTTATAACATGACATACTGCATGGGGTTAGGATTCTGATATAGGGGAAGTATACTGTACTGGTGGCTTTGCCACATATCTTTATCTTGGCGACTTTCTTTGCGTTCTTTATCTTGGCGACTTTGTTGCATTACTATTCTTGGCGACTTTCTTTGCTTCATTATCTTGGCGCTTTTCTGCGATATTGGTGTGTTGGCTGGGTGGGTCGATTTTATCCCCACATGGTGTGTTGGTGGTACGGAGTGGTGTGTTGGCTGGATTGGGATAGGTTACATTACTGCATTGTACTGTTAATGTATTGGGCTAAGACCCACACTGTTGTTGTATAGGGCTCAGGCCCAGACTGCTGCTATACGTTGTTACTGTTTGATTGATAGGGAATTACACATTGACTTTCATAAACTCACCCTCTCCTCTTAACTGTGCAAGTAATCCTCAACCATAGATGATTCGGTGCTGCGAGGGACTCGGAGGTGGCCACACTACTGCTGTTGTTACATTTGCTTTTATTTTACTTTAAATTATAAGTTGGGTTTTGTTTTGTAATAAGGCTTTTAATTTGTTTTTTTTAACTTTAATTGGCTTTGCTTACATAGTTTATACTGCTAGTTAGGTGGAAACGAATTTTCAAAATAATTACGGTTTTCAAATACACGAACTTTAAATGTTAGAGTTTTCAAATGCTTCCATGTTTTAAATCAACTTAATATAATAATAACGATTAATAAGGCAAACATTTGGTTAAGTGTTCCGATAAACATTACTAAAGAGGTTTCCAAACTTAAGTAACGAGTTTTGTCAACAAGTCTAAATTTTGAGAGACACTTCAATGTGACACACCAGATACGTCCATAACGTCTAGGCTGGGTTTGGGGTGTTACACATTTACTAATGTTATATGATAAAATAATATTTTATTACATGCTCCTGAAGAACTAATTAATATTTCATTAGATTGTCAAAGCTCTAGAAGAGCTAATTTTGCACCTCCTTATGCAAAATTTTGTAAAATATATAATTATTATTTTTAGATAAAAAAGATATATGCTGAAGGTAGTCTTTATGTTATTTACATTAAAATCATGGATAGAAATTGATACGATCACAGCTCGGGATGTTTTTATTGAGCTGCCACAAGGACCTATAACTAGGTCACGAGCTAAGAATTTTAAAGAAGCTTTGGCAAGCTATGTGGATCGAGTTTGGAGTGAACAAGAAGCCGATTCTATTCATCATGAAAGGTGTAACCCAATAGGCGTCACTTGCAATTTATTGCAAGTTGAACTGAAATTTTAATAAACTCATCTTTAGTTAAATAAATGAGTTGCTGGACATTTATTCAACTCATCTTAGTTTAATTAATAAGTGTTTTTTTTGTTGAACTTTATTTAATAAGTGTTACTCTTAATTAATCTAGTTACTAGGATTATTTATTGAAGCATGAGTTAAGTTTATTTAATTATGCTTCTTTAAATTAACTAGTTGTTGGAATAATAAATGCATGAGTTTAGTTCATTTATTTAAGTCCTTATTGTTGATAAGTTTAATTAGTGTTTAATATGCTTAATAAGTTCATTTTAATGTTTTAATTGCAGGAGTTTCTTCAGTTCACAACCGTTACATTTCAAAGCTATTACAAACTTAAAAGAAGTGACCTTTCAAGTGCTAACTGAACACAAATGAAGTAGCTGTTACAAAGGGGGTTAATACACCATTAAAGGACGTTTTAAAGAGCATTTTATACTCCTTAAATTTGGCAGCAACCCTTTAAGCCACCTGTTGTTTTGTTCTTTTTTTTTAAAAGAATAAATTAAGCATTCAAATCCTCATTAAGGAGATGATGTCTATTCGGCTAGCCATGGGACAGCTCAAGAGTCAATTTCAAGCTTTCATGAACATTCATTCAGCTGAATTGAAGAGAATTCAATGAAGAAGTTATTTGTTTCAAGAATGCCAAGAGTCTTGATCTGTAAATCAGTTTTTCTTAATTAGCACATTAAGTGAATGTTTGTGACTATTTGGCTACCCTATTTTAGCACTATAAATAGGTGAATTCAAATTTTTTGTAAAGGATACTTTTTGATGAATTTTGAATGAAACTCTGTTCATTTCGAGAGAATTACTTTTCTCCAATTTTGTTCAAAGACTTGTTGGCTTATCTACAAAGCTAGTGGCATCAACCCGTTCTTTATTTTATCCTGAACTTATCACTTAAACAAGTGTGGCATTCAAACCCTATACCGAGGTTCCTATCTTTCTAGATAGTGGGCCAAGGTTTTGATTGAATTTCCTATCCAACTCATTAAACGTATAAGCGTTGGGCTGACACTTAATAGTGTTGGTTCTTACTTGTTTCCTGAGCCGTTTTATCTCTTTCATTTTATCAGAAATACGACTCGACTCAACACCGAGGCGGATCTTATCAGAAATGACATGAGATACTCTTGTTTTTATATGATAAATATTCCCCGAAGAAATACATTACATGTATATGATTGACATATGAGATAGTGAAAAGAAGTTCATAGTGTTGGTATGAACGGTTAGACCATCCCTAGTCAATGATGATGCAAAACAATTTGATGAAATATTTTAATAATTTTCATAAATACTAGTTATTTTGACAATATATTGAACTAACACCAGCTAAAGTAAGAGGTCGATTGCCGTTTTAGATGATAACCAAATAATATATGAGCTCATGTATCACATGTGTGCAACCTGAAGTTTGAACTATTATTTCTTGAAATAATTTGATTGTGCACAATCTATATAGTATGCAATTTGTGCTACCAATGCTGGTGCACTATATCCCAAGCTTGATTTTAGTAGATTTATATGGGATAATATTAAGTTGTCTATGCCTATAGATGTTATACTTAATGGTTAGCAAAACTATGCCTCCATTTAATTGCTTAACTATTAATATAAGAATAGCTTTACAATAAGCATGTATTATTTGCATCAAGGCCAACATGTAAGAAATATTTGTCTCATGAGAATTGATTTTGATTCATAAACTAATAGATTTCATCTAAGAATATTTGAATGTTCAATATCTATTTTATGTTCCACCATAACGCACTAAGATGGATCATCAAGTATGAAGTTGATAAATTTTAGAATTTTCATTAGATTTGAAAAAGTTGAAGGAGATATATTTATAAATTTGAAAAGTATTGTCATGTTACAAAATTTCTTAGTATTAAGGAAGACAAATTAGTTAAATAGTTATGTCATTTTTGTTGTGATCCTCACTAATATTATGTGCACAAAGTTTGAATGATAAAATTATTTGCCAGATATGTTTACTGATGACATTTAGAGATTGCATATACTAGTTGATACATATACCAGCTAAAATGCTCCAAATAATTATGTCCCAAAAGGACAATGTGATAAAAATAAGTCTTAGGCATGCTAGAAGCATGACAAACTAGTCGATTCCATAAAACGAAAAATTATTAAAAGAAAAGAAAAAGAAATTAAGATGGTCATATGCTAGAGGAGGCGGGTACTTATGAAGAGACCCAAGGCATAACTTGCGATAAAACCCCAGAAGAAGTTCAGATACATGAAATTATGAATATAATGGGATATCCTAACCTGTTATGTCATAACTAAATATAATGGAGCTGACAAAAAGGAAATTGTTGTCGACAATGATAATATAAAGAGAATACTTCAATATTATAGAGAAATGAGGATTTTGAATAAAAATGTGTTTGAAAGTATTGAGATGAGAACAAGTCATCAAAAATAAATAAACGCTTCTATTGTAACTTATGAAATATATCTTGGACAAGAAGTCCAAACACCCGGAAGGTGTAAAGCCAATGGGAGTATATGTTAGCATAATAGTGAAAAAAAATACAAGTCATAATATATAGAATTGACTTGTAATAAGAACGTCCACAAGACACTTGGTTTTGGTTATGAAAAACGATTAATTTGTGGTAAATGCAAAAACCAAATAAACTTATTTATTTATGTCTAGTGAATTTGTATTCAACTGATATAAATGATTTGATATATTAATGCATGAAGCATAAAACTTGAGTTTCATGAGAAAACCATTGGAGTTTCGGCGAATTTTCAAGAGAAATAATTATTCAATAAACAAACTTTATAATGAAAGTATATCGAAAATGAAAATTTGTCACGACATGAAGATCAAGTGTTCAATAAGAATGATTGTTACATAATGATATTATAAAGAATTGCTATTGAGTATCCAATAGTGTTTATATAATCAAAATTAATTAGGTTAATTTTTCATGTAAATTGGAGATATTAAAATGAATACAAATGGTCAAACAATAATGTTATAAAATGATGGTCCTGAAGTGCCATTTCTTTATGTGCTCAATGCACTCATTGTATTAGTAATAGTGAATGATACAATATATCATGCTTTATAAAGTTGTTGGTGACATCTAAAGCATGAGAATAAAATTGAATTTTATTGCTATATTGATATGCATCAACAAAATTTGTTGTATATGTTGATGATTTATTATTGATAAATAATATTGAAGGACTCAATATTGAGTTATAAAATGAAGTTCAAATAAGGGGAGCAAAATATGCACTATTGTAACACCCCTCACCCAATGCAAAGAATAATCGAGAATTTAATTGGGCACTCCCTACCGCTAGACTTGTGAAGTTAATTTTCAGCATTGGATTGTGTTGTTTCAAAGATCTTAAGTGATGCTTATTAAGGGGGAGTAAATTCGCATTATATTTTTTCTTTTAAGGTTGTGACAAGTTGTGTATTAAAAGATTATGCACTCTTTTTTCCTTCATTAGGTTTTTGTCCTAGGGAGTTTTTTCTATTAAGGTTTTTAATGAGGCATATCCTTTATATAATGAACATCCAAGTGGGAATGTTATGAATGTTAGTAGATATTTAAGCTTTCATATTTCTTTTTAACTCTCTAACTCTTCACCTTTCATCTTCTTGTATTTATATATTAAAAAATGAGTCTAATTTTCGTATATATACAGGAGTATATTATTTTTAATAATGATAGAAAATAAAGAAATGCAATAACTTTTTTTTTTTTTGCATTATTATTACCATTTTATAACATAAACAATTGTAAAACTATTTATAAAAATAATATATTAATATAAGAAATTTGCAAAACAATAAATAAAGAATGGTAGCCGCCCTGACTATAAGTGATAGCGGATTTTAATGCGTATGTATATTTTCTTTCTCACTCTTTCCGGCTGCTGTCCAAGTCTTCAGCCCTCTCTCTAAAAAGAGCTCCAAAAAGTAGAGTAATTAAAAAGTGTCATTTTCTAGTTTTCTAACTCAACTGAGCAGCTCCAGTAATCAGGTGCGGGGCAGAGGTACACTTCGGGTGGGTTGAGATAGTATTCTACTGTGGGAAAAAAAGCTTCAAAATGTGGAGATCTGAGTGAAGAAGAAAGCTAGGGTTTTGTTTTGCTTTGGAAACTTTGGATGATTTTGAATGTGAAAAGAAGCAAGATCTGAGCTTCATGAACCCCTTCTGAGTAAAAGGTTGTTCCCCGTATTTTTTGGATGTTGATTTTAACTTAAGTTGAGAGGAGTCTGGTGGAGAAAGGGGGTGGGGGTGGGTAAGTTCTCTTTTTCCTTAGAAGTTATGGCTGTTGCACGACCCCTGAATATACTTTAATAACAAGGGCTAGGTGTATTTTCCATTTCAACCGCACTTTTCTTCGGTTTTCTTTAGAGAACGAACAACTTTTTTCTTTTTTAAATATTGGAAGAATGAGACTCTCTTCATCAGGGTTTAATCAGCAAACTGAGGAAGGTAACTGTTTTTAGCTTTTTAAAAAAAAAAAAATTCTTTTAGTATTTTTCTTGAAGTATAAAGCTGCCCTAAGTTATAATTTTTTCGAAATTATAAAGTAGTGAAAGATTTTTGTACAGGGGAGAAGAAATGTTTGAATTCTGAACTTTGGCATGCATGTGCGGGTCCTCTGGTGTCCCTGCCGCCTGTTGGAAGCCGTGTTGTATATTTTCCCCAAGGTCATAGTGAACAGGTAACTGTACCTGTCTTATTTCTCATGCTTTCTTTCAGATTTGGTTCTATTTCTCCATTTCTGCTCAAGAAAATAGTTCAATAAGCTTAAGTTTTAGGGAGAACTTAGAATTTTAAGATGCTATGTAAGGATGTCGGAACTTTTTTGGCTACATGTAGTAATAGAACTTCCTTGAACCAGCCATTTCAGCATCGCTGAATATCTTCATTATTGTCTACTTGTTGATGCATGAAGTGGTGAGTGAACTAATGAAGCTCCTAAAAGATTAGAGCACTCTATGAGGAACTGTATGCTTCGTTTCTAATATTTCTGCGAGCTTTTGGTGTTTATGGCTCCCTCTGCAGGTTGCTGCTTCAACCAACAAGGAAGTAGATGCTCACATACCAAACTATCCGAGCTTACCCCCTCAGCTTATCTGTCAGCTTCACAATGTGACCATGCATGTAAGTTAAATGCTCAGTTAACCACTTTCTGTTTATGGAATGTTTAGTTGGTTGCTTACAAAGGCATTTATTCAAATACAGGCAGATGTAGAAACAGATGAAGTGTATGCTCAAATGACCTTGCAGCCACTGAGCCCGGTATGGGAACTTGACCTTGTTTCAAGGTTTTGTGCTTGATAGTCTTTTAATTTGGCACTTCTTGACTTGAAAGCATTATTGTAGCAAGAGCAAAAGAATGTGTTCCTCCTGCCTGCTGAACTGGGTACTCCCAGTAAACAACCAACCAATTATTTTTGCAAAACACTGACGGCAAGTGACACAAGCACTCATGGAGGATTTTCTGTGCCTCGTCGGGCTGCTGAAAAAGTCTTTCCTCCTCTTGTATGTTTTAGTAGGTTACAAGCAATTCAGTTCACTAGCATCTGGTTTTAATTGAATTAGTTTGAGTCATTATCTTTCTTTCTCTCCCTTTTAATTCTGTTGTGCCTTCAGGATTACTCCCTGCAACCTCCAGCTCAAGAGTTAGTTGCCAGGGATCTTCATGAAAATGAATGGAAATTTAGGCATGTATTTCGCGGTGAGTGATTGAAACAACTTTGTTCAATGCCGTGTTCCACAATAATTTTAAGAGAAATTTCAAATTATCATGATTTTATAGTATTATTTGTCATTACGCTTCAGTTAGTGTTGTATTTTGCCTGTACCCAGTTCATCTACTCTTGAATAAGTTGTTGGTTTCATTTTGAAGGTGCTGTAACATTTCTTTAACCTTGGGTCTTTTATGTGATTGTTTCTGAAAGTTATGAAGATGACCTCAGATGTATCCTTGCTATATTCTGCATCAGTTATTGGTTTGATTATATTGGGGCTAAGAATCTCTGATGCTGAGGTTCAGATCATTTTTTAGAGCATGGCTAATATGCGAATCTTACAAAAAGAAGTTAGTTATTTACAATGGATGAAAAATAATATACTGAAATAGGAATTTTTTTAATAAGATATTAGAGTTAATGCTCTCTTGTCAACAACAATAAAAGAAGCTTTCTTGTTGTTTGCTTCCTTTGATGGATGATGTACGCTGTTTTGTGAATTTCGCTGCATCAAAATGCCCATTTGTTTGGTAATTGTTTATTGTTTCTCACCTTGCAAAAATGGTCAGAGTTTCTAGGTCATCTCTGAAATTTTGGTTGATATTGGTGTGGGCAAATTGTGAAATGTGATGACCAAATAGCTCTTTACTTTTTGATATATGCTTTGTGTTTGTCTGATATAGCAAATGTTTCTGGCAATCTACAAAGGTTGATTGTTTTAAGTCTTTCACGTTTTGCTTTTGATGTGCTTAAGTCCTTTTCCTCTCTTTGGAATTGTTTGGGGATTGTGAAGATCTGTTAGCTGTAAGGTTTTTTTGTTGAAAAGAGTTAATGAAAGCTTAATTCTTGGCCAAAGATGGTCAATTCATCTAGCAGTAATTCTATAAGAATAACATTTGAAGACATCAAGGGAATATTTCTGATATGCATGTATTTGAGGGGATCAAATATTGTATGGAGTTGTGAGTGATGCATTAATGGAGTAAATGATCCCCTGCAACCCTTAATTTTGGGGGGAAAATCATTATCAAATGGAATATTTCTCCCCTACTGTTTTTGTAGGTTATTTTGTGTGTTGGACTTGGATGAGGTTTGCCTCATTTCTTATCATGTTTTTCCTTTCGAAGAGGAATCGGCAATTTTTGCTAGTTCCTATAGGAATATGTTCAGATTTAGTACTTGGAATGTAGCATTTTCTGTAGGATGCTTGGAGCTGCTTTTGGTGAATTTTTATTTTATATATCTACCTATCTTTAAGTGGGATATATGCTTTCTTGGATGATGAAAAGGTTTTGAATATCAATGGCTGTAAACAACCTCTAATCAATTTATGTATTTTCTTGTGTGCAGGGCAGCCAAAGAGGCATCTTCTTACAACTGGGTGGAGTGTTTTTGTTAGTGCTAAGAGACTTGTTGCTGGTGACTCAGTCCTTTTTATTTGGTAAATTGGGGTTTCTTTCTTCCAAGTATAATTTATGCTTACTTTGTTGGTAATCAAAGTACCTTTGCTCTGTGATTGGCTGGAGAAATATCTTACTAATAGCTGTCAAATCCGTAATGCGGTTTGAAACAATCTAGTGAAATCATCCTGCTTAGATAGTTTGGCAGCAAAATTTTTTGGACGGTATTTTTGGTTTATGAATGTATCTTCTACAATAAAATATCCGATTCTACTTTTTATTTCTGAAGTCATGAGTCTACTAGTATGCATCCTCATTGTGTGTAGTAGAGGTGACAGTTGGGTGGGTTGAGTCACTTTGGGTTGGGAAAATTGGGGTCAATTTTGGTTTGGGTTGCATCAAGTTCTGCTCATTTGGGTGTATCACTCGGGTTTGGGTCATTTTGATCCTCATTGTTTGGTTTTGAAGCCAAAGCAATTTAATTCGCATCATTTTAAGGGATTCTTGGTCAAGTTGGGTTTGGTTGAGCTCGATTCAGGTGTGTTTTTGGGTTTGTGTCAGCTTCGCCAGCTCTAATGTGCGATATTTATATTTTGGCAGTTGTTACTGCAGCTTTACTGCTTTTTCCCGTCATGCTACTAATCAGCGAGTTGCTAATCAGTATGTTATCTCTGTTTTTGTTTTTATGTGCTTTTTTTTTTTTTGTCAGGAATGAGAAGAATCAGTTGTTGCTGGGTATCCGGAGAGCAAATCGTCCTCAGACTGTTATGCCATCTTCTGTTTTATCAAGTGACAGCATGCACATTGGTCTTCTTGCTGCAGCCGCTCATGCGGCTGCAACCAATAGCCGTTTTACTATCTTTTATAACCCAAGGTCAACTACTTAATTCTAATTA
This sequence comes from Gossypium raimondii, assembly GCF_025698545.1. Classification (NCBI taxonomy): domain Eukaryota; kingdom Viridiplantae; phylum Streptophyta; class Magnoliopsida; order Malvales; family Malvaceae; genus Gossypium; species Gossypium raimondii. The sequence continues at coordinate 27,115,741 of NC_068576.1, read as the reverse complement.
AAAAATCTTGATTCTATTCCAACATAACATCTTGTTCATTTACAGTAGCTTCATTTCAGGGCCAGTCCTTCAGAGTTTGTCATTCCTCTCGCCAAGTATGTTAAAGCAGTCTATTACACCCGGGTTTCTGTAGGCATGCGGTTTAGAATGCTGTTTGAGACAGAAGAGTCAAGTGTCCGCCGGTGGGTCTTAATTCTCTAAATGTTTTCTTACTCCTGGAAATTGCTTAAATTTTATGGTGTTTCCTACTGCAACTTGGTTATTTTCCTCAAGTAAATACTTCTATTTTTATATGTCAATTGACTAAAGTATCACTGGCAAATTTAAGTGGGCAGTTGTTAACATGAGTGTTTTATGTCAGATATATGGGTACGATAACTGGCATTAGTGACTTAGATCCTGGTCGCTGGCCAAATTCGCATTGGCGCTCTGTTAAGGTTTGTTTTAAGTTTCTATGTGCTTGATTTTTTAGTTTGCAGTATCATATCCCCCTCCCTTCTTTTTCTTTTTTTTTTCTTTTCTCCTTAAAAATGTAATGTATCCAATAATATCTGACATGGAAGACTTACATTCCATCCCAGGTTGGCTGGGATGAATCCACTGCAGGAGAGAAGCAGCCAAGGGTGTCCTTGTGGGAGATTGAACCATTAACAACCTTCCCTATGTATTCATCACCCTTCCCCCTGCGATTGAAACGACCATGGCCATCTGCGCTACCCTCTTTCCATGGTATGCTAGAATCTTTGCTAAGGTTGCTTGGAATTACAGAATCTCTTATTTACCTGAAAACAGGAGTTTTCCTATTCTATCCTGAATCAGTTTAATTTGTATTACCAGCTTTCAAAGATGGTGATATGAACATCAATTCCCAAATGATGTGGCTTCAAGGTGGGATTGGAGATCAAGGACTTCAGTCTTTAAACTTCCAAGGTTTTGGAGTTGCACCCTGGATGCAGCCAAGGCTTGATACTTCTTCAATACAAGGTGTCCAACCTGATCTTTACCAAGCAATGGCTGCTGCTGCATTTCAGGAAATGAGGACTGTTGATTCATCCAAATTAGGCTCTCAGTCTCTCTTGCAATTCCAGCAACCACAGAGCATGTCCAATGGGTCGCCTGCTATAATTCAAAGGCAGATGCTACAGCAGTCTCAAACACAAAATGCCTTTCTTCAGGGATTTCAGGAGAACCAGACTACTTCCCAGGTTCAGCTTCTGCAGCAGTTGCAGCGTTCCAATTCATACAATAATCACCGACAACAACAACAACAACAACAGCAGCAGCAGCGGCAACAACAGCAACAACAGCAACAATCTCAGCAAATGCAACAAATACCACAGTTTTCTGATCAACAGCAGATTTCTAATCTAATCCCTGCTTTTCCTAAAGCCTCCGGCAGCCAGGCCCAGTCATCATCTCTGCCAACTGCTGCTTCAGAATGCCAGCAGCCGACATTTTCTGATCCTCTTGGGAACTCTCTAGCCATATCTAATGCTTCGTCAATGCAAAGTATCTTAGGTTCATTGTCCCATGCTGGAGCTTCCCATTTACACAACTTGAAGGGATCAAACCCAATTGTCTCTTCTTCTTTGTTGTCCAAGCCAGTAGCTATAGAACCACAGCTTTCGTCTGAAACTGCTAACTACATACTGCCCCAGGTTGAACATCTGGGAATGGTACAGTCAAATGTACTCTCTAACGTATTACCTCCATTTCCAGGAAGAGAGTATTCTGCGTACCAGAGTTCAACTGATACACAAAACAATTTTCTCTTTGGGGTTAGCATTGATTCATCATCTCTTGTGCTGCAGCATGGGATGACCAACCTGAAAAATATTGGAAATGAAAATGATTCATTGTCTCTGCCATATGCCGCTTCAAATTTCACAAGTGCTTCTGGCACAGATTTCCCTCTTAATTCAGATATGACTACCTCAAGTTGTGTGGATGAATCAGGTTACTTGCAGTCTTCTGAATATGTGGACCAAGTAAACCCTCCGACTGGAACCTTTGTTAAGGTGATAGTATTTTTCTTTTAACTCTTCAAATGTATCTATGATTATTTTCAGATGGTAAAATATGTGAGAGTTGTCTTATCTGGTTTCTAAGGCGAATAATTCACTGTTAGGCTTCCATTATTATGCAAAGCATGGTCATATGGACTTGTGGATCACTTTATTGATATCTGACATAGTAACCAACAGGAAACAATGGGTATAACTTTGTCAGCTGTAGTTCTATTCAGTAATGTAGGCTCTTTGGATGGTGTCATTGCTGACAAAGCCAACTATTCTTATTTTCCTTTTTGGCTGACATGTCAAGTGGTTATTTTGTAGTCTGTGAAACACAATTATCAGAGTGTCGTGTATTCATGATATTGTGTTGGAGACTTCCTTTATATTTTGAAAGAATTACACAGGATAATGTGTAGTTTATTCGATGGCTTGTGATTCTTATGATTTTTGATCTTATTCTTGTTGATAGGTTCACAAGTTGGGGTCCTTCGGGCGCTCATTGGATATTTCCAAGTTTAGCAGCTATAATGAGCTGCGTTGTGAGCTTGCTCGAATGTTTGGTCTGGAAGGCCAACTAGAGGACCCTCAGAGATCAGGCTGGCAGCTTGTATTTGTTGACAGGGAGAATGATATTCTTCTCCTTGGTGATGACCCTTGGCAGTAAGTTCCATCACCCTTAATTTATTTATGAATAATTGTCTGCTACAATGTGACTGTTAAGATAGTGCTAGAGAGCACTCTAAATTTGCACCGAATTTCAGGCAATTAGGAGTGTGTGTGTGTGTGTGTGTTTTTCCATCGGTAGCATGAACAATGATATAGTTCATCGAACTTTCTAATGATCACGAACAAGCCTCCTACTTGTCTGAAAAGAGTCCTCAGGTGCATTCTAAACATAAGTTCATCTGATGCTTTTTACTTTGAAATTCTTCAGTCAGTTTATGATTCTTGCATCATTAACCAATTCAGTCACCACCTTAGTAAATTTTATTATGAGTCAAACTGTTTTCTTTTGAATCTATTATTCAAGATGGTATTCCAAGCTTTAAAACTTTTCATGATTTAAATTTAAAGTTTTCTTTTTCTCATCAAACATGCTCGTCCTTGATGATAACCGTCATATATTGCTGCTGTTATGCTGGTTAGATCTTCTGTGCTGCTGGACCTTTAGGATCATTCAATTTTCTGGCAGTTGAAGATTGAATTGTTGGAGAAGAACTGAGGAATAGGATTCTAACAAGTGACTAATTTTGGGGCTTTAAAACTTTTGGCATGAAGGGGCAGTTATAAGTTCAAGAACAGACACATACTCAAGATAATAAGAAAAGAGTCTTTGAAAGAAATAAAAGTATAAAAAAACCTAATTTGACGAGCAAAAGGGAAGCTTAAAAGATATGAATGGCTACAGCAATGTTCATTTTATTGACAGACATTATGAATGATAAGTAGATTTTCATTCCTATCAGTATCTTAAGTTATGGTCATAACACCAAGCCTTAGCTGTGATTAGGAAAGTGCAAACTTAAAGATGCTGCATAAGGTGCAGGAGCTGTATTTATTTTATAGACAGAGATTATGAAGATGTGCAAGCTCTCATTACTGTTAGCTGCTTAAGTTGGGTTTTGAAACTAACTAAACCTTAAACATAGGCATTAAAACCTGTATATAAGTCATGTCAAAACACAACCTACTGAAAATAAAATTTCCTTATACTTGAAAGTCAACTTGATTCTACCACCTATGTAAGCCCAATCAATTAACCAAACAAAAAAGGACATAGGATTCACGCATCCTGGTTTTAATCTTTTATTGCATACAAGCTGTTGACATTAGGAGGGTATGCTGAAAGTGGAAGTCATTGAATTCTCATTTTGGTTTGCAAGTATTTGGGTTACTTGGAATGTTTGTAAGCTATTATTATCATGGCCCAACTGTTCTAAAGATCTGAAACACTGGTGAATGTCATCCACACTTGGTTTCTAAGAATTTAGAATTTTTTTATCTAGAGAAAAAAGAACATAAGCTCTATCTATAATGGTCACCCTCTATAACAACATTTCATTATAACAGCCAAATTTGTTGTAAAATCTATTTTTATGTTTTATTTTTCCTTCTATAATAGCTTTTCATCTATAACAACCATAAAGTATAAAGTATACTCTTTACTGAATTAGTTCTTTCTAACAACCTCTTGTCTCAAATTTTAGTAAAATTAGTTCTATTTTTAATTGCAATAAAAATAATAAATTTTAGTTAAAGATATTATTTCAATAAAATGTTTAAAATTTATATATAAAATATATTAATCATATTATTAAATGAAAATAGTTTTTATTAAATGTAATTACATTAGTAATATTTTATTAAAGGTACTATCTAAATCTCACTAATTAATATAGTATAGTTTTTAATTTAAAAGTTTAAAAAATCCAAATATAATTTGAATCTCAAATGTTGTTAAAGGTGTTTTAGATGTTACAGGTGTATAACAGTCACTTCTCTTAACATTCAAAATTTTGGCAGACAAATGAAGTGGTTATAGAGAGAGTTGACTATAGAACCTTTTTTTTATGTACAATGAATATAGAACTTTTAAAGATGCATTTGTGCCTTGAATCTACGAAGGGACGATGGAGCCATCACAGGAGAAGGAAAAAAAAGGGGGTGGGGGTGCAATAATTCTAAAATATTCATTTGTACGTCATGAAGTTGGAGTATTTTCTACAAGACTAGAAGTACTGCAAATTATTTTGCAATGGTATTTACTTAGAATGTGCAAGTTATAGCTTTCAGAAATATTTTAGAGTAGTTCTATTACTGTAATGTTCCTACCTCTCGTTTTATTATGATACTTTAACTGTGTTTTGTAATTGCTTTGTTAACTAAAAAAATGTTGTTTTAATATAATAAAAAAAATTAACTTCTGACAAATCAAGGTGGGGTAGGGTCGGGTTCAGGAGTGTTAAGTTGTTTTGAAGTTGGGGCCAGTTTTCGGGTTACGTCCAGTATGTCGGTTCAAGGTCAGAAAAAATCCGCCCTGTTCTGTTGACATCACTATTGAGGATCAAACAATCATTCAAGGAACAAAAATTGTAAAGGTTAGAGGATCAAAGGGTTGTAAAAGAATCTATTATGCAAGTGTCAAGTGAAATTGAATGGACAAACGATTTGTTTCTTATGTGCAATATATTTGTTGATACACAACAGATTCAAACAAATGAAAGGGTTGTATGGAAGTAAAGGCCTATTGTAGAGGTTAAAGGTTTGAAGGCCATACAATTTATTAATCTTTGAGAAGTTGATCAAGATTGATAAATGAGTTAAATAACCAATCTAAAATACTAGGGGATTATGCATCTCTAGAACATTGAGATATTTCAGATTCTTTATGATAACAACCTCATCTTTAGATGTTCTGGAATTCTTTTCCCCGTTTGATTATATTTTCCTGGCAGCATGTTGCATGTTCAAGCTCCCAACTTCTCTAGCTTGGCTCTATTGTAATGTAGAATGATGGATGGTTTCAGTTATGAAAATGTTAGATGTCTCAAGATGTGGTTTTGGTGGATTATTATTATTTTCATCGAATGCTTTTGTGATATTCAGGGAATTCGTGAACAACGTGTGGTATATCAAGATACTATCTCCACTTGAAGTGCAACAAATGGGGAAAGAAGGCCTGAATCCTGCCGCCTCTGACCCAAGCCAAACGCGCCACCAATAGTGGTGCAGACAGGAGTTGAGCTGAGAAGTTCTGGTAATGGAATTTGTATCAATGGGTGTCTTAAGTGCTGAAGGAAAATGCTCCTCAAGGCTGAATTTGGGGAAATGATAAAGGAAGTTGTAGCTTTTTTTCTTTTAATGTTAAAGCTTGTGTGTTCAGAATCTAGTACTGTTACTGTAAATTATAATAGGAAATTTCTGTAGCTTTGCATTATTATAGTACTTAAAAGAGAACAAGGTTGAATTCGGGATAATTGCATCATGTTATCAGCAATATTGTTAGCCGTCAGTAATTTTATAGCATCACAGATGTTATGACACTATTATTTCATCCATGCCACCTTTTGTATTTACTGTTCTAAATGTTTAATTAATATTAGACGGATTTTTATGTTTTTAGGAAAAAGAAACCTATTTTTAATTGACTAAAATTTTTTGAATATTAAAATAACAAATCATTTTTATTTTCATGAAATCAGTCCTAAAACACGGCTGGATTTTTATTAAATAAATGATCAATATTCGGCCTTTGAGAGCACCGCACCGTTTGACTCTCTAATAACATTTCCTGAGCACCACGATCTGTTTCTATGCTTACTGAAAGCCACATCAAAATTAATCTTTACAGCCTGCCCGCTCAGTGGCTTCCACCGTATTGGCTCTCCTGTCTTGACAGGGGTTTTCTGACTCATCCCATCTAATTCTTTCAGATAATCTCTTACAAAGTTTGCCACCTCTAATGCTGTTTTCTGCTTGCCCTCGAGCAGAAGCTTGTTCCTCCCAGTTCAAATCGCCCAAATTGCGCCACCAAAGATTCTACATTGGTGTCTGGAATTAGTTTCAAAAAAATGGGGCATCCAGTCTTTGAAGCTCATATCTGATGCCAACGCCTGCCAGATCTCTTTTGCTTTCTGACAATCCCGGAAAACGTGCTCCACCGTTTCGACACCATCCGCACATTTTGGGCAGCCTGCAGATCCAGTTAGTCTTCTATAATGTAGATTAGCAAAAATAGGCCAAAAGTTTTGGGATGTTCTCCAGTTTGTTATTTTGATTTTGTTGGGCAATTCCAGTAGCCATAATTTTTTGTAAAGCGAGGAATGGGTTTGTCGATTCAGAGTAGGATTAGCTCCTTGTATTCCTTGTAAGAGTATTCTGTAAGCACTACGAACAGTGTATTCGCCGATCGTCTCTCCTTACCGTACAAGGTGGTCTTCCTGGGGAACTTTTGCCAAGGAAATACACAAAATCCTCTGTGCATCCTTCTCATCAAAGGTAGTCCAAACTAACAATTCTCTCCATTTTCTTGTAGTTGGGTCTATCAAATCTGCCACTGTTTGAATGTCTAGATTACTAACTCCATTCTAAATTTTGTAATCTACACTCCCAGGTATCAAGGCATCTTCCCTTACTGCAGTGCCCTTGCCTATTTTCCAGCACAACCCGTCGCAAGAAGGCCCTTAGCTGCCCACACACTTTTCTAAGTATACGAAGATAGATTCCCTAAACTCAAACTTAGAAATTTCGTATCTGGAAAATATTTAGCTTTTAATGATCGAGCGAGCAACAAATTCGAATAGCAAATCAGATGCCACCCCTACTTCGCAAGTAATGCCAAATTAAACTTTGCTAAACATCTAAAACCCATACATCCGTTTTCTTTAAGTTCGCACAAGTGCCTCTATTTACACTAGTGAGTCCCTAATTTACTGTGACGTTTTTTTCCACCAAATGGTCTCAATAATACTCTCCAGTTCCGTGCATAGTGAATTCGGTAACATAAAATACGTAGGGATCGCAAAATGGCTTTTATGAAAACTTTCTTACCTCGTGAGAGGTGCCTAATACTCCAACCACTTATCTTCTTTCTCATTCGGTTCTTCAAGGCCTGAAAAACCTGTCGTTTGCCTTTCCCCACTATGGCTGGCAAGCTCAAATATTTTTTTGGATCCAGTGACACCCTAACATTAAGTGTTTGAGAAACAATTAGTTTATCCTAATCCAATACATTCGAATAATAAAATAGTAGATTTGTCAAAGTTGATACACTATCTTGAACTTGGTTCATATTCACTAAGAATGTTTTTGATAATGTTTGCTCCTTTATTGCTCGCCTAGAATAAAAAGCAATCATTTGCAAACATCATATGAGATATTTGAGGTCCCTTTTGGCACACTTGTGCACCCTTCGGCAATTCGTCTTGCCATGTTTTTCTCATTAGGGTTGAAAGCCTTTCGCTACAAAATAAAAACAAATATGGACTCAATGGGTCTCCTTGTCTCCATCCCTTAGTTGGCTTAAAGTTTTTATCGAATTCGCTATTCAAAATGAATGAGTATGATACTGAGTTGATACATTGCATTATGAATTCCACCCAAGGCCTCGTCAATCCCATTTTCAACATCATACTTTAAATAAACAGCCATTCCACTCGACCGCAAGCTTTGCTCATATCCAACTTAAAAGTCAAGTAGCCTGTTCTCTTTGTCTTCTTTTGTTTAAAAGCATGTAAAACTTAGTGAGTTAGGAGCACATTATTTGTAATTAGTTTGCCAGGCATAAAAGCGCTTTCTGTTTTGTCAATGCAAGTCTCAAGCACCTTTTATAGTCTATTTACAATGATTTTCGCAATAACTTTATACAACACCATGCAAAGGCTTATAGGTTTGAAATTCTTTAAATTCGTAGGATGATCTATTTTGGGATAAGCATTACATTAGTTATATTAATAGTCTCCAGAGGCTTACCACCATTAAGTATGTTAAGACAAAATGCGCAAACATCCCGTCCAATTTTGTGCTAGTATTTTTGAAAAAAAACAAGGTTGGAAGCCATCTCCCATTGATGCTTTTGTTGGGCCCATTGCCTTCAAAGCTTCAAAAACTTCCTTGCCTTTATATTCAGCCATCAACTTCTGATTCATACTATCTGTTACGCACATTTCCATCCTCGATAAAAGGTGATTTAGATTTCCAATTCCTCTGGTCGAAAAAGATCAATGAAATAATTTCTTGCCACCCTTTCCATCTCGGAATGTTCCATAATCAATATGCATTCCCCATTTTGTAGTCCACTAACCTGGTCAGCACAGTGCCTCTGGGATGCAAAGTTGTGGAAAAAAGATGTATTCCGGTTTCCCATTTTCAACCAATTTGCCCTCGCCCTCTATTCCTAATACCTCTTTTTTTTCTCCGCTTTCAATTTTAAGTGTTACTTAACATCGATCAATTTTACTAATGTTTCGTCTGTTGTCTCTTGATTGTCCAACTCCTCCAGGCTCCTATTAAGCTTCCTCGTTAGATCCCTTCTTTTTGATTTTACCCTTTTGGCTCAAGCCAATATCCCTGAACTCATATTTGCAAGCCTTTCCACCAAATCCCTCAAGCTAGTTACTCATAGCCATTTAATTTCTAGCTCAAATGAATCTTTCATGCTTCACCACGCCTCAAACCTGAATTGCTTTTTTGTCTTCCTATAGTCCTCTTTGTTGATTTGAATGAACAAAAGGGCAAAGGTCAGAGAATGAATGTGGTAAATGCCGCAAGGAAACCTTTGGAAAAAGATGCACCCAATCAACCATCGCCACACCTTGATCAAGTATTTCTCTAATTCTAATTTTCGGCAAATTTCCCCTTTCCCAAGTGAAACATGGTCTGGAGTAGCCAATGTCCTCTAATTGACATTCCTCTAAAGCTTTCCTGAACTCCTCCATTCAACCTTCCTCTTTCGAAGCACCCCTGTAACACCCCTCACCTGCCACCGTCGTCGAATTAGGGTTACATGATGCTACAACACGTTAACAATTCATAATAAGTAACATCAAGTCATTATATTAATAAAAGTTTAGCTAAAATAAAATAAATGAAATTCAATCATATACATTTACGAGGCTTAAAACAAGCTTTAGGAACCCTCAAAACAAGCAATTTTAAAACCTAAAATTTCCCAACAAGTTACCCTAATTTATATTGCATTTAATTGACTTAAGAACACTTTAAAAATTAAAAAACATATAAATTCAAACAACCTAAATCTTTTAAAAATATGCCATTCAAAGTCACCTCAAATCAAAACAAAACAATTTAAGACAAAAGGTATACTTTCATGCCACAAATATATAACATTAGCTCACACCTAGCACAATTGTACACATTTCTACCCATTTTAAACATACCAAAGTTTTTCTCCAAACATTAACAATGCAAAAAGATTACAAGTTAACCACAATACAAGTGAACACATAACATTACCATGTCATTCACATCTTAATCTTACAAGCAACCTCACTTATGATAGGCCACATCATATATACATACCAAATCTTAAAACATTTGCATCTTAAACGTATTACATTCCATATAAGCCAAAATAAACATAAAAAAAACTATCGAATTCAACTTGATAGTGTAATTCGAAGGTTAATCCGATCGCCCGTTTCACAAAATGATATCTACAAGAAGAAAACAAGTAACACAAGTAAGCTTATAAGCTCAGTAAGTTCGATGGATAAAAATGGTAAGTCTTACCGAACTAAACATGATAATTTAAACTATTAAAACTTAATGGTCAATATTTCCTGTCAGACACAATTTATATCTAGTGAATTTATACACTTCGAATACAAACTTCATTTAATAATTTCATAAAAGGTTTGTCATATTCAAAATAAGTTACTACCAATAATTCATGAATAATACAGGACCATCCAAAAATTCAATACAATACTTCAATACGACAATTATTGCCCGATAAACGTTATGTGGATATGAGTACACAAGCAAAGCAACTGGAACATGCCAAATACTCGTAAAAGCTATTCCAACTGAAAACACGCCTCAACACCAAGTGCCCAAGCCGTAGGCTATACATCCGCCCCCGTAACACGCCAGTATCTGAATAGTATAACATGATGGTTCACAATAAATGCTGAACCTCGGTATACTCAGGAAATAACTGTAAATCATGTAACATCCTCCTCTCCACCAATCCCGTATAACACGCAATATAATCTATTTGCATTACCAATTGTACTATATCCAACGTTCATCCGACTTAAGAATAACATTTTAAATCATATTTCCCAAACAATTTCATATCACCGTTATAGTAGTTTAACATCCACTAATACAATAATAATTCATTAGATATTATATATATATAATTTTAAACTGAACGAACTTACCTGAGCTAAATTATAGTAGTTACAGAAGTTAAGGGACTATTCTGCTACTTTTCCTTTTCTCCACATATCAATAGAATCTTGATCTAAAATATAATTTATTTCATTTATTAGCTTAAATTTCATATATTAATAAATTTTAAAATTTGTACCCTTCTATTTACAAAAATTACACAATTTCCCCTAAACTTTAAACTTTATGCGATTTAGTCCCTGAACTCGAAAATCATCAAATTAACCACTTTTGAAACTCACTATACTAGACAAATTTTTAGGGCTTCTAAACAGTCCTCAAAATACCACTATTTCACCAATAAACCATGAGATTTTAACATTTTAACTATTTAATTCTTTAACTAAAAACTAACAAAAATCACTCTACAAAACAATCCAAAGTCACAACCAAAGCTTCAAACTCATCATTAAAATCAAGAATAATCAATATTCATCAATGGTAACAATCAAAATTTTTAATAGTTTCAAAAACAAAGGTACGGGTTAGTTGGACCTAATTGTAACGATCTCAAAAACATAAAATTCATTAAAAAAAGACTCAAAAATTCACTCATGCAAGGAAATATACTAGCCAAACCTCCAAGCTTTTTCTCCCATGGTGTTTTCAACCAAAAGCAAGTAAAAATGAAGAAGATGATATTTTCTTTAATTTGTTTTAACTTAACTTCAATTTAGTTACAAAATTTCCATTATAACATATTTTACTCAATATTAATTTCAATTACCATCCACTAACCATTGAGATGGTTTAATTGCCATATCAAATCCTCCTCATTTAATAAAATAATCAAACGGCCCTAAAACATCAATAGTTATTAACTTTTTCACTTTTTACAATTTAGTCCTTTTTCTTTAATTAGTTATCTAAATGTTAAAATTTCTTAACCAAATTTTAATGCGATCATAATGACCTCGTAAATATTACACAAATAATATTTACAAGTCAACACATCAAAATTTGTAGTCCCGAAACCACTGTTCTGACACACTGAAAAGCAGGCTGTTACAACCCCCATTCTTCTCATAGGCAAATAAAATTTCATTAAAACCTCCACTAACCATCCATGGTAGGTTCTAATCTCTCCCAAGAGTTTTTAATAAATTTCATTTCCTCGCTCTGTTCCTTGTATCTGGAGCTCCATAAAATCCTATCCACCTCCACAATGGTCTTTTCAACCCCTTTTGTATCTCAACATCTATGTGGTTTCTTGAGAAGATACGAAGTTGAATCGAGCAACCTTCCCTCCAACCCAAACTCAACCCCCTCGCATACCCTTAACATGCACGTCAATCCCATAATGATCGCCACACTATGTTCTAACTTTCTCCATGCGATCCACACTAAGTTTTGTCTCCATAAATGAGACAAGTTGAGGATGATAGGTTTTTATCATATACTGAAGTCTGTGAATTGCTTGTGGATTCCCCAAATCGTGAACATTCTGACATAACATTTTTATGGCGTTCTGTCGGCTTGCTTATAGGCAGTCATCGATTTCTATTGTGTTCGAGCATTACCATGCTCGTCAGTGATCTCTAACGGATCTAAGTAAGCAAAAACCTTGGCGTTTAATTTTTCAAACCTATGCCTCTTTTTCCCATCCATAATTTCCAATGGGCTTTCTTCATGATCATACTCCATTGCCTCTCAATCCAGCCCACTAGAAGATCCCTTTTCATTAAACTCTTGATGATTTGATAAACCTTCCAAATTAAATCCTTAGATAGGATTAATTTGCTATCAATAATCTTGCCTCTTACCCTTCCCAAAATTATGGCTCAAATTTCTCTTACCAGAATTGGCCTCGAAGAAGCCATCGTCCCCTTCTTCTAAGAGCCAGATACTATCCACGGTGGTCACTCTCCTCGGCTGCGCTCGCAACGGAAGGTCTTAACCAAGCTCTATCTCCTTCCCCCTTGGTTGAGACAAGTGAGACAAAAATTGTCGCCATGGTCCAAAACACCACACATAAAGCAAAGTAAAGATAATCTTTCATATCGGAATTTTGCTTAGATTGACCTTGAATACAAGATCATTAATTTCTTCCTCATTTTCAAAGGGTTTCAGATATCTAGTTAAACCCGAATCCTTAAACAATTCTTCAGACCCCTGTTCAGCTGTTTGGTGTCATACTCTAAAAATTGGTCGATGAAATTCCTAAATTGTCTTGCCAATAATTCCGAAAAGAGGCCCGAAGGAAAATCGTGCACTTGGACCCAAAATTGTGCAAACACCAAAGGGACTTGCATCGGGTCCTCATCCTCCTTCAATCGATGAATAACCAAGATATGATTATTAAAAATCCACGAGGCACCGGTTACCACCTATAAATATCTACCTCATGGAAGAACTTAAACAAATATAATTTTTCTTCCAAATCTAATATTTGAACCCCATCAAGGGGATGCCAGAGATTTTCCATTGTGTTTCTCATTGTCGAAGTGCACCACACAAGCTGTTAGAAAATACCCCACCAAGTCGAATACATACACCAGTTTCTGAGTTCTCCTTCGCCAAAAAAAAAAAAACCCATGCTTCTTCTTCACCATCCTCGATGCTTAGATCTACCAATCCTCTCTCCATTTGTATTGATCCCGATCAAACCAGCAAAATAAATTCTTTAGAAAGTAAATAGAGAATATTGGAAGCAGAACAAGACTATGAATCCAAGAAAAAAAAACAAATCCAACAAAGAAAGAAAAACAAACAAGAAACGCAAAAACGTGCTAGAGAGGAAGATGACCGTGTGCCAAAAAGTAGACTAGAGAACTTTACTTCATGTAGACATTGATTATTCTTTGTTTTGATTGTTTTGATTAATTTTTTTAAAGTGAAAGAAAATATTTTAATTTTAAATTTAATTAAAGAATTGACTTATGATTTAAATACGATAAACATAAATATAATTTTTCAATAATTTTAAAAGTCAAATTTGTATAAATGTAAGAATTATTTTATTTTTATCGAAAACTAAGTGTCAAACATGTGATCATGTTTTCATCATTGAAAATAAGTATTTTATTTTATTTATCTAATGTATTTCAATTTTAAAAAATGGAAATAAAAATTATTTAAAAAAGGGAATTTCGAAACTAAGAACTTAAAATTTCAAAAATAAAATAAAATAAAACAATACTTGAAATTTAAATAAGGGACTAAAGTATTAGGAAATTTAGAGAAAAATAAAAGAAAAACATTGGTGTATATTTTATTCAGTTTTTTACTAGCATAACAAATTTAGTTATAGGTTACATGAAAGAAATTGAATGTTAGCTCAAATGATTCACTCATTTTCTTTCATCTTATAAGAAAAGTCAAAAGTGAGAAATATATTAATAAATAGGAACAAAAATCATTCAAATTGCAACTTATTGATTGGGAATAATTTGGATTTGAATTATAGTTGTAGAATGCTTGGGACTAGAAGAATATTATAGAATATTGTGCACATAACATTAAGGTTTTATAAGCTTAGGGATCATAAATTACTAAAAAACCAATACAATATTTATCATATATATTGTGTAATAAGAATTATAATATATATTATTCGATTGCACAATTTCTTACTACCTATGTAATATTGTATATTACAAAAGCATTAGCCATTACATTATTTATTAAATACTTTGAATATATTTTGTAACCACAATTAAAATATATATCACTCAATTACACAATTTCTTATGGCCTACATAATATTTTTATGTAGTAGAACCTAGATTCTTGTAAGGATTGTTAGAATTAAGTGACCCAAATCCTTATTTAAATAAAATATCGTGGTAAAATAAAATAAAAGTAAAATCCTTATAGAATTATACTTCTTTTATTTTATTTTAGAATAAGGTTTCTAAACCTTATTAAACTCCATCTATTTGATATTATTTGAATAAGGAGTTTCACTCTTATTAGAATAAGGTTTACAAGCCTATAAATAGGCATAGTCTACTCCTCTTGTAATTAAGTTTTCGACATAGTGAATTTTCTTCTCCTCTGCCCGTGGTTTTTTTCTCGAAAGGGTTTCCACGTAAAATTTGTGTGTTCTTTATTTTTCTATTTCTATTTTTCTTTGCGATATATTGTCATTACCGACATTATATTTTTCTCAAATTGGTATCCGAGCTTCCGGGTTGTTCATCTTAATCACGGTAATGACGTCTTTGAAGTACGAAATTTCGCTGTTGGATCGCAACACCAGATTTGCATTGTGGCAGATAAAGATGCAAGCAGTCCTTGCACAGATGGACTTAGAGGAAGCCCTACTAGGGGTAGATAAGATGCCTTCAACTTTGACGGAAGAAGAAAAGAAGCGCAAGGATCGAAAGGCGTTAACACAGTTACATCTGCATTTGGCTAACGAAATTTTGCAGGATGTGATGAAGGAAAAGACTGCCGCTGGATTATGGAAGAGGTTGGAACAGATATGTATGTCGAAAACTCTAACTAGAAAACTACATATGAAGCAGCGTCTTTATGCTCATCGTTTGGAGGAAGGTGCATCTGTGCACGAACACTTAACAGTGTTCAAAGAAATTCTCTCAAACTTGGAGGCCATGAAGGTTCAGTATGATAAGGAAGATCTAGGGATGATTCTACTTTGTTCGTTGCCCCCGTCTTATTCAACCTTTAGAGATACGATTTTATATAGCCGGAGTCTCTCACAGTTGATGAAGTTTATGATTCTTTAACCTCGTATGATAAGATGAAGCATCTTGTGGTTAAAACTGACTCTCAGGGAGAGTGTCTTATTGTTCGTGGGAGACAAGATCGGAATGCTGATGATGATAGTGGAAGGACACAGGAACGGAATCCTCGTAGTAAATCTAAAGGTAGATCGAAGTCTTCAAACAGAGGTAAAACTTGTAACTTTTGCAAGAAGAAAGGACACATTAAATCTGAGTGCTATAAGCTACAAAATAAGATCAAAAGGGAGGCTGCGAATCAAAATGGAAAACAACTAGAAAATTCTGGTAAAACTGATGTTGTAGAAGATTACAACGATGGTGAACTTCTAGTCGCTTCTGTCAACAATTCCAAAGCGAGCGAGGAGTAGATCCTTGATTCGGGTTGCACCTTCCACATGAGTCCCAATCGGGATTGGTTTACAACTTACGAAATAGTGTCTGAAGGTATTGTGTTGATGGGAAATAATGCTTCATGTAGAATTACAGGTGTTGGAACAATTAGAGTTAAAATGTTTGATGGAGTTGTCAGAACACTCAGTGACGTACGACATGTTCCAGAATTAAAGAGAAATTTAATTTCATTGAGTACTCTTGATTCAAAAGGGTACAAATACGCAGTTGAAAGTGGGGTTTTGAAAATTTCCAAAGGTTCCCTCATTGTGATGAAAGGGCAGAGAAAGACTGTCAAGTTATATGTTTTGCAGGGTTCTACTGTTACTGGTGATATAGCTGTGTCATCCTCTTCCTTGTCAGATGATAATATTACTAAAATTTGGCATATGCGCCTAGGACATATGAGTGAGAATGGCATGGCAGAATTGAGCAAAAGAGGACTTCTTGATGGGCAAGGAATTTGCAAACTGAAGTTCTGTGAGCACTGCATTTTTGGAAAGCAAAAGAGAGTTCGATTCACCAGAGGAATCCATAACACGAAGGGAACGTTAGAGTATATACATTCTGATCTATGGGGGCCATCCAGAGTGCCTTCGAGAGGTGGAGCTAATTATATGCTAACTTTTATTGATGATTTTTCCAGAAAAGTGTGGGCGTTCTTCCTAAAGCAGAAAAGCGATGTGTTTTCCGCATTTAAGTCTTGGAAAACCATGATTGAAAAATAGACGGGAAAGCAAATAAAATATCTTCGCACAGACAATGGCTTGGAGTTCTGTTCTGATGAATTTAATAAACTATGCCAGTCAGAAGGGATCATGAGACACTTGACAGTTCGTCATACTCCACAGCAAAACGGCGTTGCAGAACGAATGAACAGAACGATCATGGAGAAGGTTCGATGTATGTTGTCAAATGCCAACTTATCAAAGTCATTTTGGGCAGAATCAGCCTCTACTGCATGTTTTTTGATCAACCGATCTCCATCCCTTGCCATTGAGAAAAAGACTCCACAAGAAGTATGGTCTGGTAATCCTGCTGACTATTCTGATTTAAAGATCTTTGGTTGTCCTGCGTATGCTCATGTGGATAATGGAAAATTGGAAGCAAGATCTACTAAATGTGTTTTTCTTGGTTATAAAGCTGGTGTAAAAGGGTATAAGTAAGTTATGGTGTCCTAAAAATAGAAAAGTTCTGATTAGCAGAGATGTTGTTTTTGATGAAATTGCTATGCTACCTAACTTATCTCTTAAAGACTCTTCCAATAAAGAAAATCAAAAGCAGGTGGAGCATCAGATTGATCTAGAATCTACAACAGAATCGACTACTAAAGCCAGTACAAAAATTCAAAATAGAGTTGCTTCTTCACCACAATACTCTATCGCAAAAAATAGAACTAGAAGAGAAATTAAACCTCCAAAAAAGTATGCCGAGGTTGATCTAGTTGCTTATGCTTTAAATGTGCCTGAAGATATAGATGCAAATCAAGAGCCATCTAATTATTCTGAGGCGGTTAGTTGTGAAGACTCAGAAAAATGGATGTTTGCTATGCAAGAGGAGATGGAATCACTACACAAAAATCAAACATGGGATCTTGTGAAACTTCCTAAAGGTAAAAAGGTTGTTCGTTGTAAATGGGTGTTTAAAAAGAAAGAGGGGACTCCAAGAGTTGAAGAACCTAGATATAAACTAAGGCTTGTTGCAAAGGGTTACAGTCAAATTCCAGGAGTGGACTTCACAGATGTGTTCTCTCCAGTTGTGAAGCATAGTTCGATTCGAGCTTTGCTTGGTATTGTGGCCATGCATGATTTGGAGCTTGAGCAGTTAGATGTAAAAACTGCATTTTTGCATGGAGAACTTGAGGAGGATATTTACATGCAACAACCAGAGGGTTTTACAGTTTCAGAAAAATAAGACTATGTTTGCTTGCTGAAAAAATCCCATTTACGGTTTGAAACAGTCAACAAGACAGTGGTATAAGAGGTTTAATTCCTTTATGACTTCTCATGATTTTAAAAGAAGTAGCTTTGACAGTTGTGTTTACTTTAAGAAAAACAGTGATGGTTCTTTTGTGTATCTACTCCTTTATGTTGATGACATGTTGATAGCAGCGAAAGATAAACGAGAGATAAGAAAGGTCAAAGCCAACTAAGTGAAGAATTTGAGATGAAAGACTTGGGGCCAGCAAAGAAGATACTTGGTATGGAGATTCTCAAGGATAGAAAAGTAAGTAAATTGTATCTAAGTTAGAAAGGGTACATTGAGAAAGTTCTTTCCAGATTCAATATGCAGAATGCTAAGCCTGTTAGTACTCCTTTAGCAGCCCATTTCAGACTTTCATCGGCTTTGTCTCCACAATCAGATGATGAGATTGAGTACATGTCACATGTTCCATACTCTAGTGCAGTAGGATCTCTCATGTATGCCATGGTTTGTTCACGTCTAGATTTATCATATGCAGTTAGTGCAGTTAGCAGATACATGGCGAATCCTGGTAAAGAAAATTGGAAAGCAGTTCAGTGGGTTTTAAGATACTTACAAGGTACTACCGATGTTTGCTTACAGTTTGGAAGAACTAGAGATGGAGTCATTGGGTATGTTGATGCTGATTTTGCTAGGGACCTCGATAGAAGAAGATCTCTCACCGGTTATGTCTTTACAATCGGAGGTTGTGCAATTAGTTGGAAAGCCACTTTGCAAACTACAGTCACTTTGTCTACCACTGAAGCTGAGTACATGGCGATTACTGAGGCTTGTAAAGAAGCTATATGGTTGAAGGGACTCTTTAGTGAACTCAATGAAAACCTTTAAATCAATACAGTATTTGTGACAGTCAGAGTGCTATCTTCCTTACAAAAGATCAAATTTTTCATGAGAGAACAAAACACATTGATGTTCGGTATCATTTTGTTCGTGATATTATTGCTCGTGGTGATATTGTTGTGAGTAAAATTAGTACTCATGAAAATCCTGCAGATATGATGACTACGTCACTTCCTATAACCAAGTTTGAGTATTGCTTAGACTTGGTTGGTGTTCATTGTTGCAAATAAACCCTTAAGGGGTTTTATGGAAGAGGTGGAGAAACTTGTTCGTTGAGAGTTCGCGATGAAGAACTTGTTTATTAAGAATTCGTGCCAAGGTGGAGATTGTTAGAATTAAGTGACCCAAATCCTTATTTAAATAAAATACTGTGGTAAAATAAAATAAAAGTAAAATCCCTATAGAATTATACTTCTTTTATTTTATTTTAGAATAAGGTTTCTAAACCTTATTAAACTCCATCTATTTGATATTATTTGAATAATGAGTTTCACTCCTATTAGAATAAGGTTTACAAGCCTATAAATAGACATAGTCTACTCCTCTTGTAATTAAGTTTTCGACATAGTGAATTTTCTTCTCCTCTGCCCGTGGTTTTTTTCCCGAAAGGGTTTCCACGTAAAATTTGTCTGTTCTTTATTTTTCTATTTCTATTTTTCTTTGCGATATATTGTCATCACCGACATTATATTTTTCTCAATTATGTTATTAAAAAATATCCCATTACAATATTTAGTGCATATATTGTACAACACCAATTACAATATATTTCTCAATTGCATAATTTCTTATACTTACATGATATGTTTTGTAATATAACAATGCTAGTGTAAGCCCTGCAAACTAATTGTGATTAGCTTTTAATCACTATTTAGTATTTGGGAGTAAGCATGCAACACCCTCACCCGTCCCGACGTACGATACGAATGGGAGGTGCTACTAGAGCACTTTCCAAACCATAGTCTAAATTTTCCTTTAATAAGACACCATTTGATAACCTAATAGATTTTCTTTAAAACAATTCTAAATGTAACACCCCGAATTTTGGGCCTAGAAGAAATAGGTTTTGAATAAGAGAACAGTTAGGAGACTGCACATAAATATTTAGTTGTGCAAGGAAATGACATAAATGAATGTCTGCTTTAGTGGTTAAGTGATTTAGGAGTGTTTGGAAGTGTCTTAGAAGTCAGGGGTTTAAGCCTTGGCTTATGCAAAATTTTTATTTTAAGTGAATAAAATTCTTGGATCTAGATTGTAGGTTCATAAATTATTGTGGTTAAAATATGATACAAAGGAGTTGTTGGTCTAGTGGTAAGGGGCGTGTGGAGTGTACATGGGGTCTAAGGTTTGAGTGGTGGCGCATTAAAAAGGGAGTATTTATTTTGCTGCCTAATTCGTGTGGGTGGTAGAGTTGGATTGAAATACTGCTAAATCGAGCTTGAACTGGTCATAGAGAGAATTGAGGAGGGATATTTGGAGAGATTTGAGAAGAGAATATTGGGATTTGGGGAGGTTGTTGTTGTGGAGAGAAATATATCATCTCATTTGTTCTTTGTTCTCGATGGGAGATCGACGAGGTTTTCAAGGTTTTTGTTGCTTTCTCCAACCTGCATTGCTTCCATTCCTAACTGGTGGTGGTCGAGGTCGATTGACACATTGCCTGGGAACCAAGGGTGCTATGATCATTTATTTTCGGAATAAGAATGTTCGAAACGAAGAGAATCTTCAAATCGCATCAGGTGTGTAACCACCCTACTGCAACTGTAGAACGACAAAAGCTGAAAAGCTGAAATACGACGTTGAGACCACATGAGTGTGTGATCGCTCTTGTGGAAAGCCAAACCTGCGAATCATGGACGATAAACTATAAAGGCCTCCATGATCATTTCCATGGGCTTAGGCCGTAATAGGCCACATTGGGCCGAAATGGGCCATGTGGCCTCAATGGGCTTGTGGGGCCCTACAGATGAAATCCACGATTTGTGGAAAATTTTGGACTAGGTTGTGTAGATCTTATAACCGTGGCGGAATCTGGGCTGAACGGGCCGCATGAGCGTGTGGGCCCACTTGGGCCGAGTAATGGGCCTTGGGCCCATTTATACTGTTATGACCGAAACACCCCCATAGGGTAGAATAACCAAAATACCCCCATAGGGTAGAATAACCAAAATACCCCCATAGGGTAAAATGACTGTTATACCCCTAGGAGATGAATTTATTGTTATGGCCTTATGTTATGTATGACTGATTTGCTCTATGATATGTATGACTATGATTGAGTATGACATTTTGCATACACGAATGATATTATGTCACGATATATTGCATGGGGATGGGTTGTTATATTTGGAGGAAGTGTACTGTATTGATAAGGTTGCATGAGTCTCCCAAGACGACTGTTGACCTACTGATGGCTATATGCCGTTTATCTTACTGGCAGCTTTACTGTAATACTGTTTAGTGCCGCAACCAGTGCTAATCTTGGTGTGTCTGGCTGGGTGGGTCGATTTTATCCCTAAATGGTGTGTTTGGCGGGACGAAGTGGTGTGTAGAGGCTAGATTGGGTAGGACTTCTAACTGCATATCTGCACTGATTAATGATATTATACTATTACTGCATCGATTAATGATATTACATATTGTTCACTGCATGACTGATATCTGTTACTGTTATGGGCCAAGGCCCCACTGATACTATTACTGAAATTGGGCAAAGGCCCTACTGATTACTGACATTGTGATGGGCTCAAGCCCAATCGTTTACTGTTACAGGAAAGGGCTTAGGCCCACACTGAACTAGACTGTTACTGTAACGTGCTCAGGCCGAAACTGCATTTATCTACTATTTAATTTACTGTTTTCTTGTTAGGGGATTACACACTGAGTTTTCAAAAACTCACCCTTTCCTTTTAACTGTACAGGTAATCCTCAGCCATAGGCGATTTGGTGCTACGAAGGACTCGGAGGTAGCCACACAACTGCAGCTATTTTACACTTGCTTTTATTTTAAGTTTAAATTTTATGTTGGGTTTTGTTTATGTAATAATGCCATTTATGTTTGTTTAAATTTTTAACTGGGCTTTTGCTTACTTATTATAAACTACTAGTTGTAGAAAAAGACGGGTTTTCAAAAGGTAACTGTTTTCAAAGACACCACGTTTTTGCAACATTTCCTAAATAAAAAAACTTTCGCAATAAATGAGATTTTGGAAAATTTATAACGTTTTAAAAGTGATTAGCTTTTAATGATGCACGCTTGGAAATGAACAATCCGTTTTGGAATCATCGTTTAATAACAAAATGATTAATTGATTTTAAAGATTTCAACGACAACAAGTTTTATGCTAAACACCTCAATGTGACACCGCTAGATTTGGCCATAACTCCTAGGCCAGGTTTGAGGTGTTACACTAAATGTTCAGGAAAGAGTAAAATACAATTTTGAAATCATTTTGGGTCATTGAATATTAACGCCCCAAAATTTGGTCCTAGAAGTATTAGGCCTTCAGCAAGGGAATGGTTAGGAAACTGTGCACAAAAGTATGTCTGCTTTAGTGGTTAAGGGTCCTGAGGAGTAGGAAAAGTCCTAGGTTCAAACTTGGGCTTTAGTAAAAATTTTGGTTTTAAGTGAATAAAACCCTGGATGCTTGGTTGTAGGCCTTTTAAATTATTATGTTAAAAAATGTCATAAGGAAGCATGTGGTCTAGTAGTTATGGCATCATTAAGGTTACAAGGGAGCCTAGGTTCAAGTCTTGGCTCTTGCAATTTATTTTGGTTTTTCTTTTAAAGGAACCTGGACTTTGGCCTTTAGACCTTTTTATTAATTGAAGATAAAATGTGTCACAAAAGAGCTTGTGGCAAAGAGGCAAGTGGCGTGTTGAGCTATTGAGGGGACTTGGGTTTGAATCCCATTGCAAGCAAAAAGGATACTTATTTTGCTAGTATGAGGCGACAGGAGTTTGAGGTGGTTTTGAACTCTGTAAGGTGAAGTTTGAATTGGTTTTGGATGGAATTGTAGAGCAAATCAAGGAGGAAGTTGGGGAAAAAAATCAAGGAAATTTGAAAATAGGAGGTTGGTAGGGTGTTGTGGCCGATTGGGACTCTAAGGCTTAGTGAAATTCGGCTAAGGGGAAAGGAAGGGAGCATTTTCGGTAAAAGGCAATTCTTTGTTCGGTTTTGAGAGGGTTGAAAGGAAGGTGTCGAATATTATTTGGGATTTTTCTACCATTCGGGGTTCCTTTCGGGTTTGCGTTTTAGCTATTGAAGTGATCAAAATTTCCACTACTTCTCCTTCCTTCCTTCAGTTGCCGAATAGGTAACTTTCTTTTTGGTCTCATTTTTCTTTCTCCACCGAACACCATATTCTGTTTTCTCTACTCTCCTAACAGTGCCGCATGCACTTCTCTTTTCTCTTCCCTCCATTCTTCTAATTTCTTTCAAAGCTGAACCTACTCACCATCTTCTTCTTCTCTGCTTCCCACTCTCCCCATCCCAACCGATTTCTTCAAGGCTCTTTTGTGTACTTTTAGTTACCATCATTTCTCTATTGTGCTTGGTCGAATATACCTAAGCCTTTCTAACGGATTTCACCATCATCAAATTCGGGTGTTAAAATCTCGAGAAGAGAAAAGAGGATTCTCTAGTGTGTGAAGGCGTTTCAAATCTTCCCTTCACCAACCGTTTGATTGTTGGGGTAAGTTGGTTGGTAGGCCGAATATGCTGTGATTTTGGTGTTGGATTTTTCTTAAATCATATTCGAGTAACCATGTCCGTTTGATAAAAATCGCTGCTTGAGCAGATAATCATCAAGAACGTGGAATCGTGCCTTGGCCAAGAATCTTAGAAGAGTAGGCCATATTTCTTATAATAGTGGTAGGTGATGATTGTTTAAGTGTGGTTTAAGTACTTGAAAATATTGGTTATTGAAGGGCTGACCGAATATTGAAATCAATGTAGGTTGGTGCCAAGAGGTGTTTCGCTAGCTTTCGTGAAAAGGTGTGTAATCACACCCTCACTCAACTGCAAATCGGCAAAAGCTGAAAAGCTGTGAACACGACGTTTGAGACCACACGGGCGTGTGATCGCTCGAGTGGTGAGCCTTACGTGCAATTCGTGGGCAAATTACCAAAATGCCCTCGATGGATAAAATTACTGAAATACCATCGATGGGTAAAGTTACCGAGATACCCTCGAAGGGTAAAATTACCGAAATAGCCCTGAATGGTAAAACTACTAAAATACCCTCGAAGGGTAAAATTATTAAAATACCCTCGATTGGTAAAATTATCGAAATACCCTCGATGGGTAAAGTTACTGAAATACCCTCAATAAATAAAATTTTTGAAATACCCCCGAAGGGTAAAATTATCGAAATACCCTCGAAGGGTAAAATGACTAAATTACCCCTGAAGGGTAAAATGATCAAATTACCCTGAAAGGTAAAATGATCGAATTATCCCCGAAGGGTAAAATGGCTAAGATACCCTCTTAGGGTAAAATGACCAAAATACCACTGTAAGGTCAAATAACCGTAATGCCCCTGGAGGGTAAATGACTATTTTGCCCATCGAGGTTAAACAATTGATTTGTCCATGATTAAAATGACTGATTTGTCTGTGATTTAAACGACTGTTTTGTCTGTGAATTGTATGACTGATTCTGAGCATGGCATTCCACATACACGACATACTGCATGGGGTTGGGATACTGTTGTGGAGGAATTACTGTACTGGTGGCTCTACCACAATCACTGTTACTGGCAGCTTTGCTGCGATACTGTTGTTGGCAACTTTACTGCGATGTTGCTGATGGTTTTGTGCTGATCATATTATCGTTACTGATGACTTTGTGCCGATTATATTACCGTTACTGATGGCTGTGTGCTGATCATATCATTGCTACTGATGGCTTTGTGCCGATCATATTACCGTTACTGATGGCTATGTGTCGATCATATCACTGCTATTGATGGCTTTGTGCCAATCATATTATTGTATTTGTGGCTTGTAGCCATTCTATTTATAGCTTATAGCTACCCTATTTACGGCTCTTAGCCATTCTAATTATTGGCAGCTTTACTGCGATATTGATTAGTGCCGCAATCGGTGCTGATATTAGTGTGATGGGTGGGTGGGTCGATCTTATCCCCACATGGCGTGTTGGTTGGATTGGGATGGGTTGCATTATTACACTGTACTGAGATACTGTATTGGGCTAAGGCCCACATTGTTGCTGTATTGGGCTAAGGCCCACACTGTTGCTGCATGTTGTATGCTGACTGTTTGATAGGGGATTACACACTGAGTTTTTGCAAACTCACCCTTCTGTCTAATTGTACAGGTGATCCCCAGCGTTAGACGGTTCGGAGCTGCGAGGGACTCGGAGAGGGCCACACAACTGTACATGTTTTATTATGTTTTGCTCATTTACTTAAGTAATTTGATTTTGATTCGGGTTGTAATAAGGCTTCTATAATTTCTGGATTTTAAATTTGGGATTTGATGTGATTGTGATTTATATCTGTTCGAAGTAGAACACGATTTTCCAAAACAATAACTAATTTCTAACAATACATTTCCGCACCTTAATTTTTAAATATCACATTCTTGTAGATCATTTGCCTTAAATTAAGATTTCTTTAACAATAAGGTTTTGAAGGTAATAAATTTTTAATAAACCTCGATTGAAAATAAACAAAAGCAAACTAAGGTTTTATACAAGTTTTAAATGGCAAGAAGTTTGAAATTTCAGGAAAGGTTTTTAATGAAAACATGGTTTTTGAAAAACATTTCAATGCGACACGCCAGATTTGGGCCTAACTTCTAGGCTAGGTTTGGGGTGTTACAGAATACATATTAGGACCCATTTAGATCATAAACCAAATGTTTGAGACCTATTTTCTTAAATCGATGTCTTTCGAGTTGAAAGATATAAAAGTTTTACTAAACTTGAAACTTTAGGATATTTTTATAAAATCATTAACCTAAGTTTTAGGACAAGTAAAAATCTTTAAAGATAATTTAAAATTATTTTGAAGATGCTCAGTGGTGGTCAGAGGTGCTTGGAATCCAAAACAGACTTTGCGAGGCCAAAACGACTGAAAATTGTGCAGTTTCAAAACCACGCCCTTGGAATAAAAAAATGAGTCAAAAACATGGCCAAACTTTACTATATCATTTCAACATGAAACAAAGCATTACAAATCAATATATAAACTCATTTGGGCATAAAAGCATAGTGTAAACACATTCAAATTGGAATGATATAAATTTTTGCTAAGCAAATTTTTAAATAGAACCCAAAACAAGTTATTCACGTTACAATATTTATATTCATCACGAGACTTAGTATACATGCCACTAATATAATATAAATTACACTTTAACATTTGAAAAACAACCTTATAGGATCGTTGGGTGATGCAATGCTCACTAGCTATGATATCAACTTCTCGGCAAGTTCGTACCTACGCATTTTAAACAACTAGTGCGTGAGTTATAAAGCTTAGTACGTAACAAGGATAATCGAACTTTATCCTAAGTCTTTATTAACTATGAGCCTTTTAGATGAATCATCAATTTAAGTTTATTTAAACCACATTATTACTATTTTAACTCTTTCGTGTGAGTTTGCATATTAAGCATCAACTTATAATTTGATGATTTATTAAAAATATCCATTATGCATAGTTCCTAGTGTTGACATTTGAATAATTTATGAATCTTACCTTTCAATTTTAAATTTCACCACAATGACTTACACGATTACTAAGTCACCTTAATAACGCATTAAGACTTTCAATTAGACCACAAATTTTTTAATTCCATAAAGGTCATAAGTAAACAATAACAATTGACAATGTAACAACCCGTTTTTCAGTGGTGTCAGAAATTATGATTTCAGGGCCATAAATTCAATGAGTGAGTCCGTAAATATTATTATTTAATATATACGAGTCAAATATAGAATTAAATTGAAATTTGATTTAATGATTTTTGTTAATTGAAAGAATAATTAGGTTCAAGTGGTATGTCCCTAAAGTAAAGTGGTTTTAGAGAATAATGTATCGGGGCATCATTTCAATAAATCTAGCTCATAAATTTTTTATTAAATATTTACGGAGTGTTATTAGGGTCATAAAAGTTGGAAAAATTAGTTGGAAAAATCAGTTTCTATTAGTTAATTGATCAATTTAAGATAGGTACAGGGGTTTATGTGGCAAATATACCATATTGAAAAGGTAGGTACGGTTGATGTTGTTTTATTATGTTAAAATATATGTTTTATTAGTTAATAAAGAAAAGAAAAAAAAAGAAAAGTTTAAGTTAAGTTATAATAATAATAATAAACAAAACAATTTATATTTTTATGTTATTCGTCCTCTAGCCGAAAGACACAATTGTTGAGTTAAAGAGGTTCGACCAAACTTCTCCCTTTTCATGCTTGTGTTTTTGAAGTCCGTTTTTAATGATTTTTATGTTTTTGTTATCGTATTAGCTTAATCTAGCTAGCTCCGGATCAATTCGAAAACTTGTTAAAAGTTTAGGGACTTTCCATGAATGAATTGAAAGTGTTTGTGAATTTAATTGATAGATTATTAAGGTTGGTAGTTAAATATAGGTATTTTGTTAAGTGTTTTTTGATGATTTTAATGTTTAAGGATTTATTTGTGAAAATGGTAAAAGTTAAGGTAAATATTGAGAAATGATGGAAAATATGGGTTGCTTAGAATCTCCATAAAATTACGCCAATATGAATTTTTGCTGATTGTAGTTAATTTGTAAATTTTGGGATTGAATACTAAATTACATAAATGTTAAAACATTATGGGTAATTTTGTAAATTCACAATTGATGTGGGTTGTAGATTTGAATTAATTATGCAAGCTATTTGAATTATTTAATATAATAAAATTACTATCTAGATCAAGAAATGAATAAACTAGATTTGAATCGAGAAAAAACTAAGGTTTTGGATTAATCATCGACTTTACTTTTACAACCATTGTAATCAAGATAAGTTCGTACTACTATTCATATATATATATAATGATTTTTACTTATTACATGCTTTATTATAATTAGATTTAATGTTTTCATTTATCTAGTGAATGATTAGAAAATAAATAATAAATGAATATAGTGAGTAAGTGATGTACTTGAATAGCAGGCTTTGAGCCGATGATTACTTAGAAGGCTATGAGCCGAGTTTATTTAGCAGGCTTTGAGCTGGTGAATATTTAGCAGGTATTATGTACTGGTAATACAAACCGTAATGATGGCTTGAGATCCTGCATGTGTTGCGGATACTGTAAACTCTAAATTGTATAGGATTTTTCTAGTTGTTTTTACCACCTTTTTACTTAAAAATAACACTAATCCCGAGCATTTGTTAATGAATATAGTGAATTTAGCTTAAATCTCAATCATGGACATGAAGTTATGAAATATGAAAATTTGTGCTTTATTATATAAATTTTGTGCATAAATTAAATTATTTTCATGTTATTTATTAATGTGCTATGTTCTAAAAATGCAATGGGACCATAAGATGATATAATATGGAGCTCAAGACAATTCTTGCATGGAGATGAACAAATCCACCCTACTTGGACGGCAAAACCATGCAAAATTAGGTTATAAGGATGTTAATTTGACCTAGTTGAAGTGATGATACATGGTGGACATGTTTGGTTATTTATTAGGTCATGAAATCGTCCAACAAGAGCGAATCAAGCTCAAATTTAGCACAAGCTTGTGGCTGCCCAAAAATCAGCTTTGGGAAAATTATTTGTAGGTCCCCTACACTTTGAAAATCATTAAAAACCAGCACATTAAGATTGCTCAAGAAACCGTCCACTCCATGGCTAAATTTAGCGTGATTCCACGCTTAATTCAAGCAACCAACTCACCATCATTTCCACTTGTTATGGCTGGCCATTAATGGGAGAGAACTAAGGGATCTTTGACGCCATTTTTAGTAAATTCAGCTACCAACCTCATGTATAAATACCACACTCCTCTCACCTTTTCATTCATCCCCTAATCCCTAAAAATAATCCATCATTCCTTCATTCATTACTCATCCATTTATTTTTTCATTTTTTCATTCTCCTCTTGCTTCTTTCCACGCCTAGCACTTTAGCCAGCAAAACTGTGATAGGGTTGTCTCTTTGCCAGCCACCTTGAGGAGCCATTAGCAAATGAGTAACATGAGGATCAAAGGGAAACATCTTCATTCAGAGTTCATGAGACTACTGATTTGAACATAGTTTATTCTTCCTTTACTTTGTTATTTTGATTTAATAATGTTTACAATGTATTTTATGATCTTGTCACCAACAATGGTAGCTTAATCTATTGAGCTAGGATGATTGCATTTATTCAATGAATTTTTTAAATCATGTTTATAGTGTTTGTGCCTCAGTCGATCATGTTTTTAATTGAACTCAAGTATATATTTGATTCATACATAATTGAATGCATTTGATTTAGCTGAGCGATCCTGACCAAATGACGACTAATGGACACAATAATTGAAAAGTGCATGCTTAATTTAGATCCTGATCTGACTAAATTAAAGGTTCATAATAACTTTGAGGAGCTCTATTATCTTGCATAGTTTTTAGATTTATATGATTAAATTGTTTCAAACCTGATCCATATCCCTATTACTTCACATGAATTCTAAGAAATCCTTAGCTTAATATGGTCAGTAAAATGCATATTTCTCTAGGTAAAAGATTCCAAAAGGACTTAATTTGGTTTCCAGACTCATTAAAGATCAAGTTGCCATGGAATGTTTTTCGAACACTGTTAAGCATGAGAAAAATAAACTAAGAGCAATAGTGTAACTATCCTAGCATATTCATGTTATTGATTGTTGAATTTTGTGTTTTTGCTACTAAAATCATCTCATACATTTCACTTCATACTTTGCATTTAGATTAAATTTCATTAGGGATCATCCTGTATTTAGATAATTTAATTTAGCTTAAACATCATCACTCAAAATATTGTTTTTTTATCACCAAATTGTTAACTTTAATTTTACAATTAATTGATTAACAAACACAGTCCCTGTAGAGACGATAACTCTCTTACTTACTTTATTACTTGATAACGGCTGTGTAAACTTGCACAAACTTGAGCGTTATAAATACTTTGAAACTTTTTTGAGCAGCATAATGAGTTGGTTAAATTTCTGAAGTTAACTCGAATGTGTGTTATCCTTTTGATTAATTGAAATGAGACGTTATTCTAGTGATGATTTGGATTATGATCATTTATCATGTGGTATTTTAATGATATAACTTATCTAGGTCTAAATGTTTCGGAAAGTTGAAACAATGGTATATTGGCAAGAATTGTTAGTTTCATCCTTTGTATGTTTTATAATTAAGTATAAAGGTTATATGATTTATATATGTGAGTTTGAATATGAAAGTATGAATACTTTAAATGGAAAAGTGATGGTTATTTGTTCCGTGATACATTCCATATTTATTATCACAGGATCTAAGATATGTTGGAAATTGCATATTTCATTGTTACATTTACTAACCTTACGAGGTTTGTGTTGTATAGAATAGTAATATATATTCTAATGAATGAATTTATACATAATGATTATGGGATAAATGGTTTTATGAAATGACTAGACGAAATGTTTATATAGAAATAGATATATGAACGGTTATATGAAGTGCTTATACTGAAGTATTTGTTGGAATATAAATATGTGAAAGGGATAATTGAAATGAAATATGAAATAAAGATATTAAATGTTAAGTGAATATGTGACGGCTGAGTTATGTACCAAATGTGTTTTTGGGTATATGTTTGACAACACAATAAAATTACATGTATTATATATGAACTCACTAACCGTGTGAGATTTGTGATGTGTATAGGTGGTTAATGAACTTATGATCGAGTTATTGAATTATCTTGTTAAATGGTTAAGTTACATCCTTTTTGGTAAGTTAAAGTTTAAGATTGTACTAGCTTACTAAGCACTATTTGCTTATGTAGTTGTTTTCTTCGTCTTGTAGGTCATCAAAAAGCTCGATCGGTTGGAATATGGTCGGAGTATATTCAAACTATCCATTCTTCATCTCGGTAGAAGATTTAGTTATTTTGTTGGCAGGTTATAAATGGCATGTACTAGGAGCCTTTAAGTTAATTTGTTTATGATGATGTTATTTATAAGTTAGTTTGAGTAAGCTTTGTGGTTGTATATCTATGTTTGGTATCTTTGGGTTATGTTTGAGACTTGAAGTGCTTTTGGTCATTAGCTAAATGCCTTTTGTGATTAGCTTGATATATGGTAAATGAATGTGTTGAAATGGAGATTTTAGTATGCCTTAAAGCTAATGTCATGTAAACTTTGAGTATGGGTTTGATTGAATGTTTAATTTATGGTGTCAGTGATGGCACATTGGTTAGACACCTAGGTTGGATTTTTGGTATGTTATATGTTTATTTGATTGAATTTTGAAGGCATGAAAATGGTTGTTTCTTTTTTGTTGTGTCTTGATACCTATGAAATGACATTGTTTTGGGCTTGTTTTGGAAGGCATATTTGGTTCACACGACCTGAGACATGGGCTATCACACGGCTGTGTGCCATATACAGCCTACTCACACGGTCGTATATCTTATTGATTTTTAGGTGCAGGTTGGTCCACATGATCATAGAGAGTTACACGGCTTAGCGACACGGTCGTGTGATCCAACCTCGAATACACACATAGTTTGACACACCATCTGCGACACGGCCATGTACCCTATTTCGAATACTCACACGGGCGTGTGTCCAGATTTCGAATGTTCACACGGACTTGGCTGTGTCACACAGCTGTGTGGCCCCTGTTTCAAAAATTTTCAAATTTTTTCAGAATTTTTTGATTTGTTTCATTTTGATCTTAGATTGTTTTCAAACTATTTTTAGGTCCCCATAGACTCAATTTAAGGCCCATAAGTGTATTTTTTCCATGATTAGATTCAATTATTATATGTTAGCATTTAATTTGTAAAATTGCTCTGTTGTGAAGTTAAATGTTCTGTTTTGCTTGGTAATACTCTGTAACCCTAATCCGGCAACAGAGATGGGTTAGGGTGCTACAATTAATTTTAAGAATTCATTCATACAATGAAAAAATCAATTTAAATTCAGCCCTTAGTAACCCTAGAAAAATAAAGAAGGGATACTAAGGACGAGTTATCCAAAACTATAATAATAGGAGTGCTAAAGCGCAAGTGTCCGAAGACCAAATTAGGATAGCACCGAAATGCAAGTAACATGACACCAAAGTTTAAATCAGGAGTCCCCTATTGGTATGTCAATTATATCCTAAATATTTATCTAAACTATCAGAGTTTTGGTTCAAGGTTTTTAGAATATCAATAAACTCATGTAACCAATTAAATAACAACTCTGTATTAGTATTCATGGCGTAAACCACTATAATATATATCAGTAATTTAAATCATGACATTATGCCACTACTCAAGATTTCAAAGCTTTCATTTTAATCTCCATAAGTAGACATCTTACAAGGTTTTTTCTTAAAGTCGTTTTCATGCTAATAATCAAGAGTCAAATATCATTTGACATAGTTGAACTTTACTTATCGAAACCACATTTTCAAACATACAAATATAAACTTACAATAATATACTCGATATAATTTCAATTAAACATATGATAAGCATTTAAAATAATTTCATGAATCTAATTACCATTTCAATATTTTAAGCTTGTATCGACACTTGTTGGCTTAAATAGAACCTAGCAGTTTGACACATTTTTTGCCATTAGCCTTATCTAATCTTTTCTATAGTGTTGACATGGTTCCTTTACGTACACATGAATCCTATTAACTTAAGATTTTCTTCCATGGAAACTTTAATAACATTATCACATAATTGACTACAAAGTCTCACTTGGTCACACAACTTCTCTACCACATTTTAGTAACTTACCTCATCATACTATTTTTCATGGAATTTCACACTAATACTAACATAATTAAACACCTAATTATAACATTAGTTTCATGATTCCTAAGCTTATTAACTTAGGGTAAGTAAGAGTATCTATGATACTTACCTCAATGGATACTCTGCAATGCTTAATCAAACTTGAAAATCCACTAATCACCATATCTTCATTTTCCAAAAACCAGATATATATTCAAAAATAAATATAAATTCATTCTCAGTTTTCTCAAAGCAACCATTTACAAAATTTAACTTAGAGGAGAGGTAGAAAGCCATTTCATACCTTATTGACGCTTTTTCACTCCAACTTCAACTTCTCTCATAAAAATACATAACCCTAGACTGCCATTTGAAGAAATTGATGAAGAAAGTGAGCTTTAGGAGGTTTTTTCCATGTAGATTTTGACAAAATCTTAAGGTAGGGGAAAATTTTTTGAGAGAAATTGAAGAAATAAGCAAGAAAATGGAAGAGGAGAAAACGACAACAATGGCTACTACTACTACTATTGGAAAAGATGGAAAAAATGTGGTTGATGGGGGTTCTAATTCCTTACAAAAATATCAATATGTGGGCCTTGGGCCTATATCTAACAATCTAAGTCTAAATTTGTTCATTTGAAGCCCATTTCCTTCATATAAAATGCCAACGATCCAAAATAAATTCAGATATCATATTTAAATATTATTTACATTATAAAAGTCTCATGAATTGACGAAATTACTGTAACACCCCAAAATAGGGCCTAGGAGTTTTGAGGGTATTTTAGGAATTTTGACCTATATGAACTCAGAACTTCATAAGGTTGGTATTCGATAATTTTTTCGACAATGGTTTTCATAAAGTTAAGCCAATTTCTGAAAATGAGTTTTAAATATATTTAATTTTGGAAAAAGGACTGAATTGTAACAGGGTCAAAACTTAGAGTTTTTATGAAGCAAATTGCCCAGAATTTTAAAACCAACCAAAAAACCCCCTTCCCAGCTTGTTTCATGAAAAAGCTTTACTCTCTTCTTGCTTGTGCCGTTTTTGCTCTCTCAAGTCCTCTTCATCGATTTTGGTTGTTAAATATTCTCGCTTTTGATTTCTGTCCATTCTTAAGCAATTTATCTTTAAAATATTCCAAGAAAACACCTAAACGTCTCACCAATTTCATCATCTTCCCTGAGTGTTGGTTTCTCAGATTTTTTTGAAAACTCCGTTTTTCTTCAGTCAAAGGTAATCAATCGTCTTCCTATTAGTTTTAAATGTTATTTACTTCTTGAAACTGAATTTTTAGCCATTAAAACGCATGTTTTAAATGGTGAATTTCGAGTTTGTGGATAAAAACTTGGTTTTAAAGTGTTTTTAAATTAATTTTAATCTAATTATAAGCTTTCTAAAGTAACTTTGAAATTTCGTCAAGGATTTCTCGAGTTTTAATGAATTCTCGTTGTTATGGCCAAAACTTGTTGAAAAATTTTGATACCTTGAAATCTGTAGTTTTGTGTAGTTTAAAAGTTGAGAATTAGTCGTAGACAAATATGAAGATGAAGGAAACTCGTTTCACACGAAAAGATTAACTGTAGACTGAGTTATTCGAATTTTAATTTTGTCATGCTGAAGGGTTTAGTTATATGAGAATGTAGTTTAGGCTTGTATTTCGGTTGGTTTAAGTGAGTTATTGGTTGTTACTTGACTGTGTATATCGTGTGATTGTTGTGTCTGAATCCTTGGATTCATTAAAGCATACTACGATGTAACAACCAGCTTTTCAGTGGTGACGGAATAATGGTTTTGGGACCACAAATTTATGTTGTGTCGGCCCTTAAAAATTATTTATAGAATATTTACGGAGTCATTAGAGTCATTTTAAAATTTGTTTGAGAAATTTTAACGTTTAGATAGCTAATTAAAGAAAAATGATTAAATTGTAAAAGGTGCAAAACTTAGTAATTCTTGCTTTTAGATGATTTAATAGCTTAAATACCACATGAGGGGGGACCTATGAAGCAATTAAACCCTAGTTATTATTGTTGGACGCAAATTGGAAGAAAAATAATAAAATAACACATGTTTTATGGCAAAATGGTAATTAACTAAAATAAAATAAAATAATTAGAAAAAGATAACGTCTTCTTCTCCATTTATTTTCATGGTTGGCCAAACTCACCATAATAGAGAAGCTTAAACATTCTGCTGGTTTGAGCCTTGCATGGGTAAGTTTTGAGTCCTGTTTTTAATGAATTTTATGTTTTTGAAATCGTTACAAATAGGTCCAGCTAACTCGTACCTTCGTTTTTGAATCTGTTAAAAATTTTAGAAGTTATCATTGATGAATCTTAGTTGTTTTGTATGATAATTTTGTGTTTGAAGCTTAGATTATGGTATTTTGTTGTTTTGAAAAGTAATTTTTATTAGGTTTTGATTTCAGGATTAAATTGTTAAAATGTTAAAATCACATGGTTAGTTGGTGATTAAGAAGTGTTTTGTGAACTGTCTAGAAGCCTTGAACATTCGGCTGGAATGCTAAGTTTTTAGAAATGGTTAATTTGGTGATTTTCTAGTTAAGGGACTAAATTGTAAAAGTTGTAAAAGTTAGGGACAATTGTGTAATTTTAAAAAAATAAAAGGGTATGAAATGAAAAATTAATTTTTATATGAATATAAGCTAATAAAGGGAAAATTTTACATTTAGATCAAAACCCTATTGACTTACGTGGAAAAGAGAAAATTACATAATAGACCCTGAACTTCTCTAACTTTTACAATTCAGTCTAGGTAAGTTCATTCAGTTTGTAATTTAATATCTATATGAATTGTATGATGATATGATATGAAATAGTGGATATTAATTGTTCTATTGATGATGTAATTTTGTTTGGAAAATGTTATTGAATTTCGATAGTTGGGTCGGATGAACGCTAGATAAAGTACAATTGAGTGATGGCATGTTATAGGGGTTGGAGTAGAGATTGATGTGGTGTGCTTTTTATATTCTTTCTAAGTATACCAAGGTTCAGTATTTATTGTGAACTCTCGTGTTATGCTATCCTATTCTGGTGTGTTACGGAGGCAGATGTATAGCCTACGGGCCAGGCACTTAGTGTCAAGGTGTGTTATTGGTTGGATTAGCTCTCATGAGTGTTTGGCATGTTATTGGTTGGATTAGCTCTTATGAGCGTTTGGCGTGTTTTGGTTGGACTACTTGTGTACTTGTATCTATAAGTCGTTCATCAGGTCGCAAATTAGTGTATTATAGCTTGTTTAATGATCTTGAATGGCATGACTTGTACTTGACATCTTGAATTAACTCTGTTGTGAACATGTATGTTTTCCGAAACTTATTATATGAGCTTTGAATTGAACTATGTAATTCACCAATTGGAAATTTTGGATGACAAGAAACATTAGTTGTTGAATTATATTTTATTAAATTGTTATATTTACTTCGGTAAGATTCATTATTTCTTTCTATTGAACTTACTAAGCTCCAATAAGCTTACTTATGTTACTTTCATTTTCTTGTAAATATCTTTTAGAGGGTCAGATGATCGGATCAACACTCAAGTCACAATATCCATTTGATTGTGGTAGATTTTGAATGTTCATTTTGGATTATATGGCATGTAATAGGCTTGTTATGTCATTACTTTTGTTTTGGCATGTAAATATATAAAGTGTGCCTAAATGCAAGTTAATAACATAAGCATTATTACAATGATTTTGATGTTCATTTGGTAAATGTTTAATTGATAACTTATTATGAGTTATGAATGATGGAAGATATCTTTGGTACTAACTTTTAGCATATGTATGACTAATAGGTTATATTGAATTGTTGTGAATTGAGGTGCCTATGATAGGCATATTTGTTAGAAGTTTAAGTGGTGTGAATGTTAATATTTTTGGTTGATGATTTATATTGTTGTATAAGTGTGTATACTTGCGGTACCATTGAGGGTGTATTGGTTAGACACTTAAGATAGTTGAATTAGCATGATTTGAACATATTTAATGGCATTCTGAATAGGTATAATGGCTGATAAATGGATTGCTTAGTGTCTAAGAAATCTTGAAAGGATAAACTTGATTTTAAGGTTCATTTAGGTGCACACAGCCTGGGAAACGGGCTGCCACATGGTCGTGTTCCATACACGGTCTACAACATGATCGTATGTACCAAGTCAGCGAGTCACACAGTCTGGCACAAGGTTTGCGACACGACCTTGTGTATCAAATCAGAGAGTTACATGGCCTAACACACGGCCGTGTGATCTAAGTCAGAGAGTTTCATAGCCTAACAGACGGTCGTGTTATCTAAGTCAGTAAGTTACACGGTTTAAGACACAGGCTATGACACGACCGTGTGTCCTAACTTTGAATACTCACACGGCTTGGGCTATGTCACACGGCCTAGGTTAAACATTTGTGAAATATGGTTTATGAGATCATCTTTTAACCGTATATGCCAAACAAATGTAATCGATGTTTAACTGTCAGTGATGCACTTAAACCATAATTATTAAATAAAAATATGGTAAAATACATAGAAAAACCCTATATAATTTCGAGTATACACATCCCCAAACTTAAGCCATTGCTCATCTCGAGTAATGTTCATGCACAAGACAACTTTTGCTAAGGCAATTTTGCAAAATGATAAAGTAGCATCAATCTTCGGACGTAATCATGTATCAACAAAATCATGCTCAAAAATATATTTTTATTAATAAGTAGCTCGAATGCAAATATTATTTCCAAACTTTATGCTAAGCATATTTTCAAAGTCATACATAACATTCACCAATCAATATGCTTTCCTTATTAGCTAAACATAGTAATCCCAATTTTTAATTAGTGGTCTTCATAAGTTGAACTTAGTATTTCCTCTCCACTAATGTAGTCGGTATAATCATCCAATCAATAGGTCTTTTATTAGGTTGTAATGGGGCTAGGCTAAAGGCAGGGATAAAGATAAGTCAATTTAGAGGTTTAATCATCTTAACCATAACTTGTCTTGGATCCTTCTGTGTCATAGCCTTCTTAAAATTGAGTATTTGGAACACCCCCAAACTTATTTCGAGCACCCCCAAACTTATTTCGAGCTCATGCTCAACCTTTACTTTTCAAACTTTAAGCAAACTTTGCTCTTTATTTTTGAGAATTTAACCAATATTTTCTTTGTTTATTATTCTCTTGAACAAAGTTACATTCATCTTTTTTTTTTGAATCATGTGAAGATCATGTACATCTTTTCATATATTTCCTCAAACTTTGATCACTAAGACAAATTCAGTTAAAATAAGTACAAAAGAATAGGATAAATTAAAAAAAGATGGCAATGTGGCTTATGATGTAGGTCCTTTGCAATAAACAGGTCATTTAGCTCAAAGATTAAGTTTCAAGGGTTAATTTAATAAGGTCGACTTAAAAGGCTAAAACGATCCAAAGAAAGTGTGCCTATATCATATTAGATTCTTATACCTCCTAGGATTTCACCTCAAGAAACTTACTAAGTCAATTTTAAAGACCTAAACCTTCATACATGTCTATTTCTAAATAAATCCAATTTCATGGAAAATACTACGTAAGACTAAAGATCATACAAGCATTCCCATCACTCAAGATAACATACAAATAGCTTAGATAAAATCAGAAATCATGCTTGCATTTGAACATACTTATAAACAAAAATTATCTCTAAACATTCATTTATGTCAGCATACTTAACTAAGAAGATTGAAACATACTTTAAAATTCATGCGAAATGACTTATTAAAAATTCATGTGAAATGTCTTACCCCCTTTGAAAACGAAGCAATGTCCTCATTGAAGAAAAAAATTAATGAATGAAAACTGAACACCAGGTAGGGTGGCAAAAAAAGAGAGGTGAGTCATAAAGACTGCTTAAGTACCAAGTCTTCTCCACAATCCAATCCTAGACATGTTCATTCCCATTACCACATCACTTTATTTTTCTTTCTATTGAAGAGGAATTGAGCTTATTTATTCATGCTTGATATTT
Organism: Gossypium raimondii; assembly: GCF_025698545.1. Classification (NCBI taxonomy): domain Eukaryota; kingdom Viridiplantae; phylum Streptophyta; class Magnoliopsida; order Malvales; family Malvaceae; genus Gossypium; species Gossypium raimondii. The sequence continues at coordinate 27,076,900 of NC_068576.1, read as the reverse complement.
TATTATGCGAAAGAAAAAATTCTAACTAAGAAATAAAAATAAACACCTAAAAAGAAATAAAAACTAAAGATAAAAAATTCCCCCTTTTATTTATTTGACTTATCCTCCTCGTCTTCGTCCTATAATGTTTCATCCTCACTTTCATTCTCATCCTCCTTCCATGACTCAAAGAAATAATCTGGAAACTCAGGAACAAAATTGTTAGATATATATTTAAAAGTATTTCTTATAGAATCATCTCTAACTTTTTTTCATATTTCCAATAAGCCTATTGTTGGTTATGCATAAATTTCATCATATCCATCACTATTGACAATTTTTATTTCTTCACAGTATTTGAAGAAGTGGGCCTAGGAATAGTCAACTCAGGACCAACACTTGGTTCCACTAGCTCATCATCATTCTGCTCCTCTCTTGGTTCTGAGGCTTTTGGTTCTTTTATCGGTTCAGGATCATTCGGTTTTTCCTTAGATTCTACTTCTTCTGTCTTAGTAACTGAGTTAGCTTCCATTTCAGACTTGTTCAATGACTCATCAGTTTCTAGTTTTGTTGGTTCACTTGGTTCAGTTGGGTTTAGTTGACAGACATTCTCTATTAACCTCTCCAGATCATGAGTTGTGATGCAACCTTGAACATACGAGCCTTTCAGGTTTTATTTTGTTCTAACTTGGGCACCTAAGCAAATTGAAGTGATAATGATGGGAAGTAAGCATTTCTGTTGTAACACCCTAAAGCATTTCCGCTTTAGTGGTTATATGTTCTGGGAGTGTTTGGTCAAATTTTGTCATTTTGAATAAATTAGGCCCTACTCTTGTTTAGTAGGCTTTTATTTGATTATTGGGCAAATTACATTAGAATGGGCCTGCTGGTCTGGTGGTTAAATGGTGTGTTATTATGGTGGAGGTCTTGTGTTCGAATCCCTATGGGGGATTCTAAGTAGTAGATGTGTAGTGGGAATTAGGAGAGAAGATTAAGGATTTTGGGGGTTATTGGAATTTTATTTTATTTTTTCCATAACCGAATTTAGACTCTCTTTTCTAAAAAAAATTCTGCCATCTATTCTTCTCCCTCTCCTCTTGCCGAAATTCTCTGAGTTTTTCCATCTTTCTCTTATTTTTCTTCTTCTTGATTTTTCCTTAATCCATTTATTTCCCATCATTGTTGCACACGGTTAGTACTCGCTTTGTTTCGGTTGCTGTTTCTCTTCGTTTCTGTCATGAATCTCTTAACGACTGAAGTGGTAAAGTTTTTCTCTGTGATTTGGGAGTAAAAGGAGCCTCGGACTGGTGAATTCGTGTTCTCATCTTAATAATAGTTAAACGGAGGGGTATCATTGGTGGTAAGTTGGGTTTCTATTTGTTCTTGGTTGTCAATTCGCTTTTAAATCCATTAAATTGATGTTGAGTATCTTGATTATAGGCTTTGGAGTGCTCGAGGACTATTTTAGCATCAAACAAAACCAGGTGTGTACCCGAAACGCAAAAAAAAAAAGATTCGGCGAAAAGCCGGAATGCCTTGCTATTTGGACAGCAGCAGTAGGCTAACTTTGAAAATCGTCATAAATTGGGAAAATCAAATTAGAGGATGAACAAAATATGGAATTAAGCCCTATGGAGTCTAGTTTCTCAAAGAAGAAACGATGTAAGTAATGGAATTTTAAATCGTGAGGTATAAGAAACTTTGTGAGATAAGGTCAGATTAAATTTGGGTTCCCCTGTTCTAACTTTGGAAAATCATCAAAAGTTGGAGCAAAATAATTAGGGGTTAAAATTTACATGTTTAAATTATCAATGAGTCTATTTTCAATAGAAACAAATGGAAACATAATCCAAATTGTTTACTAAGAGATAATTAATTTTTAGCAAAGAAGAGACGAAGCTGTCAGACAACAGAACAGAGGTAAGTTTGAAGATTTTACTGTACTTATTGGCTAAACTAAAAATTCTAAAAATTTTATGGTAAAAATGTATTTTAGTCTAGTTTCAAAGACATCAAACATATCTTAATTCGAAATTTTTAATCCCAAGATATAAATAATTTAGTAACAGTGGCACAAGTAGACATCTTTAAAGGAACATATAAGTAAATAGCGAAAACATATATGAATATTTAACTAGCACGGGTTAAATTAAAAATGGATCACATGGCCAAGGCAAATTTAGATCGAGTGGGCCACATGGGCATGTGAGCCCATTTTTTTGAAAAGTTCTGTAAGGTTGCACGGGTCGCCCAAGTCGACTGTAGACCTACTATAAGGTTGGTAAGCTTTACTTAGACCTCTATATGTGCGATCTGTCTGTTTGATTTTTATACCGAGCATGACTTATGATATTTGAATGTATGTACAATTAATTTCATAATGGCATGACATATTTTGTATGTTGCATTGCATCGGGGTGGGTTGATGATATTTGGAGGTAGGGGTGTGCATAATTCCGGTAAAACCGAAAAAATTCGGTTAACCGAGCGAATTGATTAATCGGTCGATTAACCGAATTTTTTCGATCGGGGTCGATTAATTTTTTATGATTTTTCGGTTAACGGTTAATTCGGTTCAAACCTATTGGTTAATCAAAATTTTCTGATTAACAAAAAAATTAATAAATAAAATTATCCAACCCAACCCAAACTCAATTTCCCAACCCAATAAAACTAAAACTAAAGTTTACCAAATTACCCAATCCAATAAAACTAAAACTAAAAGACAACCCAATTTACTAAAGTCTAAAACCTAATTTACTTTAATAATTTATAACTTTTTAAATTTTAAAAATAAAAAATAAAAAAAATTCGGGTAATTCGGGTATTTTTCGGTAATTCGGTTAATTCGGTTAATTCGGGTAATTCGGGTAATTCGGGTAATTCGGGTAATTTTTAACCAAAAATAAAAAATACATAAGTTTCGGTTAATTCGGTTAACCGACCTTATTAACAGAAAAAATTTCGGTTCGGTTAAAATTTTTTTAAAAAAAATCGGTTCGGTTAACGGTTAAAATTTTTGGAAGGTCGGTTAATTCGGTTATAGTAATTTCCGGTCGGTTAACCGAATGAACACCCCTATTTGGAGGAAGTGTCTGGAAGGCTATTAAGCCTGTTATCTGGTAGCTCAGCTGTAACTTTCTGATTATGTGCCGCATTTCGGTATAGCATGGTGTGTAAGGATGGGTGGGTTGATTTAATCCCCACATGGTGTGTAGGGTTGGACGGAGATGGTGTGTAGAGGCTGGTGGGTAGGATTCTAATTTACTGTATCTACATTTTGTATCTGATATGGGCCACGGCCCTAATGGATTTCTGAGACTGTATTTGAATGGGCTAAGGCCCAAACTGATTCTGTGATGGGCACGGGCCCCAGACTATATCTAACTGAATTCTGTTGATCATCTGTATGCATGTTTTCTGTGGAGATTACACACTGAGTATGCAAAAACTCACCCTTTCTCTGTTTAATCTATACAGGTAATCCGCAGACTTGACGGGTCGGTGCAGCAGAGGACTCAACGATGGCCACACGTAAATTTTAGACCGTTTTCTTTTAATGCCTAGAATTTATTACTTATTTAGGGTTTATAATGTATCTTCTGGACTATGGACTGGTTGGCTTTAAATTTGGCATTTTATACTGTTTTTATGGATTTTTTTAAAAACTGCAACTACACAAAACATGGTTTTTTCGAAAAACTAAGGTTTTTCGTAAATAGAAAAAATTTTCCCTAAATTAATTGGTTACAAAAGCTTTCGCTAAGAGACAAGTTTTAAAGAAAATGAATTAGTTTCTTTTTAATTAAATAAAAGCTAACTTACTCCAACAATTTTTAAACTCGAAAATCTTGTCTTCAAATGCCTTTCCATGTGGCATCGCCATATTCGACCATAACGTCGAAGCCAGGTTTGGGGTGTTACATTTAGTGGCATCAGAGCCAGGTTGTAAAACTCAACTGTGAATTTGGGTTTTAAAACTTGGTTTTAAATAGATGATTTTTAAATGGTTTGAAATATTTTTGACTGAGTATGTGGTACACCCAGTCTCCGACACCGATTCCGTAAGTGTTCTAAAAACTCTGATAAGTTTTTGAAAATATGAGTAGCATATTCTAAAACTACTATAGGTAGTACACTGTATTGAGAACACTGTAGATAGTGTATACTGAAAACTGTAGTAACACTACGATTCGTGATAACAAACTCTAAACTTCTGATACTGTTTTGCATAAAATATCTACTAATACATATCGAAACTGTAACTGATTCATAAAACTGTTAACACAGATAAGCTACGAATTCTACTACGAGTGTACGAGGTATCTACAGACTGGGTACTAGAGGCCGAGGTAGAGGCCGTAGAGGGGGTTCGAGTTGAGTCCTAGTCGTTAGGCATTATGCCGAATTGGGATACGAGCGAGATTCCCGTTTCTCCTGCTACAGAGACTAGGTCTCATGATCGTATGGCTGGGGACGACGTCTTGTCCCAGGCTATGTTGAGGATATTAGAGAAGGTCGCTGGTCCCAACACTAGATTTGGGGGCCCAGGGTCGGATACGGAACGACTTCAGTCCAATAGGGCTGAGCTATTTAGGGGTGTCATTAGAGTTGCCCCTAACGTGGCCGAGTACTGAATTGATCTGGAATTTACCCTGGAACAAAAACTGAAAGGGGCTGTTTCCTTGCTTCACGATGAAGCATACCAATGGTGGCTGACCGTTAAGGAGGGCCCTCAACCCGAACGACTGACTTGGGATTTCTATAAGTCTACTTTTGAAGGTAAATATGTGGGGCAAGCTACATTGATGCTAGAATATGTGAGTTTCTGAATCCAACGCAAGGGGGTCGTTCAGTGGCGAAGTATAAGGCTGAGTTTTTAAGATTGAGCCGCTATGCGCGAGGCATGGCGGCGACTGAATATGAGTGTTGTGTCCATTTTGAGGATGGACTCAGGGACAATTTGAGAGTTCTGATAGCTCCGCAGAGGGAGCGTGACTTTTAAGCACTAGAAGAGAAGACCAAGATTACCGAGGAGGTAAGGAGAGAGGCAAGAATAAGAGGGATTTGGAGCCCTCGAGTTCTACGATGAGGCCTAAGAAAAATGTTAAATCTAGTGGGACAGTTAGAGTTAAGGCCCCTGTTGCACCTACTCGGATCACGCTTTGTGGGCATTGTGGAAGACACCATCTGGGCGAATGTTGGAGGACGATTGGGGCTTGTTTAAGATGTGGGTCTACTGAGCACCGTGTTCGAGAGTGTCCGCTAAGGGCCAATCAGGTGCAAGCTGCGGGTTCTGGTACTGCACAGCCACTAGGGGGTTGCTCAGCAGCCGCCTAGGGGTCGTGGTCAAGCTCGGGGTTGTAATGGTATGGGTCAAGGGCAGAGAGCACTGGGCAAAGGTGCAGGACAGGTTGAGGCGAGACAATTGGCCCCAGTTTATGCTGGTAGTCACCGAGAGGATAGAGAAGCTTCGAACGTTATCACGGGAACTTTTCTTATTTTTGATGTGCCTTACACTGCGTTGATAGATATAGGATCTACGCATTCTTATGTTGTCTGCTCTGTTTCTAAAAACTTAGGCATTCCGGTTGAGAGTACTTCTAGTGAGGTGACTGTGCTGAGCCCGCTGGGGCAATCTGTTAGAGTTAGCAAACTATACAGGGATGTTCCTTTAGAGGTTCAATGGATGGTATTTCTGGCTGGTTTGATGGAGCTTCCGTTTGGGGAGTTCGATATGATATTGGGGATAGACTGGTTGGTCAAGCATCGTGTCAGTTTGGACTGTGCAACTAAGAGGGTCGTATTGAGAACTAAATGGGGTAATGAAGTAGTTGTGATTGGGGAACGTCAGAATTACTTGGCCAACGTGATCTCTCCACTGGTAGCTGAGAAACTGGTTCGTAAGGGATGTGAGGCGTATTTGGCCTACATAAGTGTTTTCGCTTCTAGGGACTCTACTGTTAAAGACATCAGAACTGTGAGGGGATTTACGAATGTCTTTCTTGAGGAGCTACCGGGTTTACCTTGGTATAGCTCCGGTGTCTATCGCTCCCTATCGAATGGCACCGAAGGAGCTTACAGAGCTCAAGGCTTAAATTCAGGAGTTATTGGATCGTGAGCTCATCCGCCCTAGTGTGTCCCCGTAGAGAGCATCTGTACTATTTGTTAAGAAAAAGGATGGACCCATGAGGATGTGTATCAACTACTGACAACTAAATAAGTTGACTATTAAGAACAGGTATCCACTTCCGAGTATTGATGATTTGTTTGATCAGTTTCGAGGGGCGTTTGTTTTCTCTAAAATTGACTTGCGTTCTGGGTAGTTGAGGGTTAAGGAGGCTGATGTGCATAAGATGGTATTTAGGACTCATTATAGTCACTACGAATTCCTAGTGATGCCATTTGGACTGACTAATGCATCGGTAACTTTCATGGATCTGATGAACCGAGTGTCTCAAACCTACCTGGATCGGTTTGTAGTGGTGTTCATTGATGGCATATTGGTTTATTTGAGGACTGAGGATGAGCATGACGAGCACCTTAGGATTGTTCTTCAGATTTTGAGGGAAAAATAGCTCTATGCTAAGTTCAGCAAGTGCGAGTTTTGGTTACGTGAAGTAACATTTATGGGTCATGTGGTGTCGGCTGAGGGGATTTGAGTTGATCCTTGAAAAATTGAGGCTGTATTGGACTGGAAGCAGCCTTAGAATGTGTCTAAGATTCGTAGTTTTTTGGGCCTGGCAGGTTATTACCGACGATTTGTGGAAAGATTTTCACTGATCGCAGCACCCTTGACTAAGCTGTTACGTAAAGGTGTGCCGTTTGACTGGACTAATGCGTAGCAAGAGAGCTTTGAGAAGCTTAAGACTGTACTGACTGAGGCTCCTGTTTTGGTACAGCCTAAACCTAGAAAGGAGTTCACGGTTTATAGTGATGCATCACATGTCGGTTTGGGATGTGTGTTGATGCAGGATGGTAAGATGGTTGCATATGCGTCTCGTCAGCTTAAGACACACGAGACGAACTATCCGACGCACGATTTGTAGTTGGCCACTGTAGTCTTTGTATTGAAAATCTAGAGGCATTATCTGTACGGTGCGAAGAGCATTATCTACACTGATAATAAGAGCCTCAAGTATCTCCTCACTCAGAAGGATTTAAATCTTAGGCAGCGTAGATGGGTTGAGCTGCTTAAGGATTATGATTGTACAAATGAGTACCATCCCGACAAGGCGAATGTGATGGCCGATCGTTGAGCCGTAGGGTTATGCCCGATCTGAGAGTGATGTTCACTCGACTTAGCCTATTCGACGATGGAAGTTTATTGGCAGAACTTCAGGTCAAACCGACATGGATTGAACAGATTCGAGGTAAACAATTGGGGGATAAGTATCTCAGGTTCGTTTTCGTCAGGTTGAGAATGGTGGCACTACTGATTTTGGGATAAACAGGTATGGGGTACTTTGTTTCCACGGTCAGATTTGTGTACCGAATGATGAGGATTTAAGGCAGTCGATTCTAAGAGAGGCGCATGGTAGTCCCTATACTATTCATCCAGGCAGGAATAAGATGTATCGAGATTTTCGGGAATTGTACTGGTGGTCAGGGTTGAAGTGTGAGGTTTCCGACTTCGTTGCTTACTGTTTGACTTGTCAGCAGGTTAAGGCTAAGCATCAGTTACCTACGGGTTTGCTGCAACCGGTTAAGATACCGTTATGGAAATGGGAGCGGGTAACGATGGACTTCGTTAGTGGGTTGCCTCTAACACCCACTAAGAAGGATTCTGTCTAGGTCATCGTGGGTCAATTGACCAAGTCTGCTCACTTCATCCCAGTAAGGACAGACTTTTCTCTTCAGAAATTAGCTAAGCTCTATATATCGTAAATAGTGAGACTGCATGGGGTACCTGTCTTGATCATTTTCGATCGAGATCCTAGTTTCACGTCTCGATTCTAGAAGAAGCTTCATGGCCTCTAGGTTCAAGATTAGACTTCAGTACTACTTTCCATCATCAGAAAGATTGTCAGTCAGAGAGTGTGATTCAGATACTAGAGGACATGTTAAGGAGTTGTGTTATTGATTTCCGAGGCAATTGGGAGGAGTACTTGCCGTTAGCGGAGTTTGCCTACAATAATAGCTTCCAGTCTAGCATCCAGATGGCACCTTACATGGCACTTTACAGTCATAAGTGTCGCACTTCTTTATGTTGGACTGAGTTGGGCGAGCGACGTGTTCTAGGTCTTGAGTTGGTCTCTGAGATAGAGGATAATGTTAGATTGATTCGGGACCATTTGAAAGCGACTTCTGATAGGCAAAAGTCGTATGCAGATTTGAAGAGGCATGAGATCGAGTATTCTGTAAGGGGACTTAGTGTTTCTTAGGGTCTCGCCATGGAAGATGGTTCAGAGGTTCGTTCGCAAAGGCAAGCTGAGCCCTCGGTTTATTGGACCTTACCGCATTTTGAAACGTGTGGGACCTGTCGTTTATCAGTTGGAGTTACCTCTGGAGTTAGACCGCATTCATGATGTTTTTCACGTCTCAATGTTGCGGCGCTACCGCTCTGATCCCACGCATGTTGTTTCTAAGATTGAGGTTAGGCCAGACTTGACCTTCGAGGAGGAACCGGTTCAAATTTTGGAGCGTGATGTAAAGGTCCTTTGAAAAAAGTTTATTCCCTTAGTGAAGGTTCTGTGGCGTAATCATAACACTGAGGAGGCCACGTGGGAGCCTGAGAACGCGATGCGTCACCAATATCCTCATCTGTTCTGATCAGGTAAAATTTCGAGGACGAAATTTTCGTTTAGGGGGTAGAGTTGTAACGCCCCAAAATTTCTAATTTCATTATTGTAAAAATATGACACAAATATCTGTCACCTTTAGTGGTTATGTGTTCTGGGAGTGTTTGTGAGGTCCCAAGTTCAAGTCTTCACTTGGGTAAATTTTGATATTTTGAAAGAATTAGGCCTTACTCTTGTTTAGTAGGCTTTTATTTGATTGTTGGGTAAATTACATTAGAATGGGCCTCCTAGTCTTGTGGTTAAATGGTGTGTTATTATGGTGGAGGTCTTGTGTTCGAATCCCTATGCAGACAAGGGTATTATTTTTTGCTCAGATTTCGGGATAGAGTTATGTAATAGGGGGATTCTGAGTAGTGGATGTGTAGTATGAATTAGGGGAGAAGATTAAGGGATTCGGGGGGTTATCAGGATATTTTTCCCTTAAGCGAATTTTGACTCTCTTTTCCAAAAAAAATTCTACCGTCTATTCTTCTCCCTCTCCTCTTGCAAAAATTCTCTGAGTTTTTCCATATTTCCCTAATCCATTTATTTTCCTTTGTTTTCACACGCGGTTAGTGCTCGTTTAGTTTCAATAAGTATTTCTCTTTGTTTCTGTCATGAATCCCTTAACGATTGAAGTGGTAATGTTTTTTCTCCGCAATTTGGGCTGAGGGGGAGGCTCGGACTGGTGAATTCAGTGTTCTCCTCTTAACAATAGTTAAACAGAGGGTTCTCGTTGGTGGTAAGTTAGGTTTCTGTTCGTTATTGGTTGTCAATTCACTTGTAAATCCATTAAATTGATGTTGAACATGTTGATTATAGGCTTTGGAGTGCTCGGAGACTGTTTTAGCATCAAACAAAATCAGGTGAGTACCCGAAATGCAAAAAAAAAGGGATCCAGTGAAAAGCCAAAATTCCTTGCTGTTTGGACAGCAGCAGTATGCTAACTTTGAAAAATCGTCATAAATTGGAAAATTGAATTAGAGGATAAACAAAATATGTATTAAAGTCTATTGAGTCAAGTTTCTCATAGAAGAAACGATGTAAGTAATGGAATTGTAACTCGTGAGGTATAATAGACTTTGTGAGACAAGGTCAGATTAAAATGTAGGTTCCCCTGTTATGACTTTGGAAAATCATAAAAAATTGGAGAAAAATAATTAGGGGCTAAAATTTATATGTTTAAATTATTAATGAGTCTATTTTCAATAAAAATAACTGGAAACATCATCCAAATTTTGTACTAAGAGATAATTAATTTTTAGCAAAGAAGAGACGAAGCTATCAGACAGCAGAGCAGGGGTAAGTTTGAAGATTTTACTGTACTTATTGAATGAACTAAAAATTCTAAAAATTTTATGGTAAAAAGGTATTTGAGTCTAGTTTCAAATACATCAAATAGATCTTAATTCGGAAGTTTGTATCTCAAGATATAAATAATTTAGTAACAGTGGCTCAAGTAGACAGCTTTAAAGGAACATATAAGTAAATAGTGAAAACATATATGAATAATTAACTAGCACGGGTTAAATTAAAAATAGATCACGTGGCCAAGGTCAGCTTGGGTCTAGTGGGCCACATGGGCGTGTGAGCCCATTTTTTTGAAAAGTTCTGTAAGGTTGCACGGGTCGCCCAAGTCGACTGTGGACCTACTATAGGGTTGGTAAGCTTTACTTAGACCCTTATATGTGCGATCTGTTTGTCTGATTTCTATACTGAGCATGACTTATGATATTTGAATGTATGTACTATTAATTTCATAATGGCATGATATATTTTGTATGTTGCATTGTATCGGGGTGGGTTGATGATATTTGGAGGAAGTGTCTGAAAGGCTATTAAGCCTGTTATCTGGTAGCTCAGGTGCAACTTTCTGATTATGTGTCGCATTTCGGTATAGCATGGTATGTAAGGATGGGTGGGTTGATTTAATCACCACATGGTGTGTAGGGTTGGACGGAGATGGTGTGTAGAGGCTGGTGGGTAGGATTCTGATTTACTGTATCTGCATTCTGTATCTGATATGGGCCAAGGCCCTAATGTATTTCTGAGATTGTATCTAAATGGGCTAAGGCCCAAACTGATTCTATGATGGGCACAGGCCCCAGACTATACCTAACTGAATTTTGTTGATTACCTGTATGCATGTTTTCTGTGAAGATTGCACACTGAGTTTGCGAAAACTCACCCTTTCTCTATTTAATTTATATAGGTAGACTTGACGGGTCGATGCAGCGGAGGACTCGACGGTGGCCACACATAAATTTTAGACTGTTTTCTGTTAATTCCAAGAATTTATTACTTATTTGGGGTTTTTGATGTATCTTCGGGACTATGGCCTGGTTGGATTTAAATTTGGGACTTTATACTGTTTTTTATGGATTTTTTTAAAACTGCAACTCCACAAAACATGGTTTTTTTCTAAAAACTAAGGTTTTTCATAAATAGAAACGATTTTACCTAAATTAATTGGCTACAAAAGCTTCCACTAAGAGACAAGTTTTAAAGAAAATCAACTAGTGTTTTTTTCAAATTAAATAAAAGCTAACTTACTGTAACGATTTTTAAACTCGACAATCTTGTCTTCAAATCCCTTTCCATGTGACATTGCCAAATTCGGTCATAACGTATAGGTCGGGTTTTGGGTGTTACATCCATTCTTCTTTCTGTCTTAATTGCATACAACAAAATTATTCGCTCCATCAAGATAGTGGAACTGTGTGAGATAAGCATGAAACTATATCGAACAAAATAGAGCCATACCTTAGCCAACAGCTTTTAATATTCCCTTCGGTAAGAATGACTTTCATACTTTCTTATAATCCATTGGGATCACGAATTTGTCATAACATTAAGCACTTGTTGAAGGAAATCCCAATTTATATTTGTCATCAAGGCAAATTACTCATTTTCTTCAACATCGGGTAGGTTAAACAAATCATTAATGGACTTAGAAGTTAGGGGTACCTTTTTCTTACGAACAAGAAATTCAGTAGCATCTGACTTACTCAAAATGGCATGAAACTCTCGAACTAACTCTTTTTCGGGTAATGATCATGCATCACAAAAATAGTTCCAATTGAGGGGGCCTCAATCATCTTTCGAATTGGCAAAGGCACAACCATCTTATCATTTATTTCCAAGTTGAAACCTTTTTCTGGCATCATAGATTGATTCTTGAAGATTGAATCAAACTTTTTTTCACTTCCTCGTCTTGAATCACAATGGGATTTTTTACAGAGGTCTTGGAAGATCTAGTTCTTTTGTGAGACATAGTGATTTTTCCCAAAAAAAAATAGGCAAAATTCAGCAATGGATGAAGTAAAGAATGTTGCGATGGTAATAGGCTTGAGGCAGCGACGGGTCTACGACAATAATAGGGTGCGGCGGTGATCTGGTTGCTCCTGCAAAAGGCTTGCGACAGTAATAAGTTAGGTTTTACGACAAGGGAAGGAAATTTAGGGAGATTCTTGGGGATTCAAGTTTGACAGCTAAGAGGAAAAAAGGAATGAGTGGTTAGGGTTTAAGCTAATTACTTGAAAGGTTGTGAAAATTATAGTGGTAGAGAAGGGTTTATATAGTGGTGAATTAGGGAAATTTTGTAGCAAAATTTTAGCTACTAAAGGTGACTTGGACGACAAGATAGATGAAGGGAAAACTAGTGGCAATATTAGGGTTTTGGAGGACCCTTATGGACAGTAACATGGGGTGAATTTTCTCTTTTTGATGTTTCAAGCATTGAGATTGAACTGTATTTACAAACTAAACTGCTTAATATAATATAAACTGATTAGTACTTGGGCCAACTTGACCCCCTTATTAAACACAAAAAAATACTAAAAAATAAAAATGAAAATAAAATTTTTAAAGTTAATTAGAAATTTCTTCTTAAAAGATTACATTAAATTAATTATCAGGAAAGGTTGGAGGGGCCACAATGGTCCCGCTTAAGTTCCAATCTCCTTAGACAGAATTAATTAAATGTACTAGTTTAAGAAAATAATTTCTAAGCATGTCATTTATTCAAATAAGAGAGAAAAAAACTAAAAATGAATTAACGATAGAGAGAGTGAAGAGGACTCCCTCAATGTTATTGATGATTGTCACTTGACAAAGGCGATGTCGAACAACCATTTATCATACCAACCGTATCCATCGAGAAAAAAGAAGTTATGTTGCCCAGAAATTATATTCAATATTTGCTTGAAATATAGCAGCAGGAAATGGTCTTTTTGTGTTACTTTGCTCGACTTTCTTCCATTTGTACAAATCTGCCTACCCATGATAATCTTAATAAAATCAACTCATTTTTCGTTATACCTTCTTTCTTTGGTACAAGTCCTACCCACTGAATGCCATAGATGGGACCCATGATCCTTACTTTTAACCATTGAGACTCGAGTTTCCCAAGATCAAATACTCGAGATTGAATCAAACTCTTCTGTCCCTTGACATATCCCCTTTCAATATTTGCAATAGTCCACTTGATACCCTTCTCATGTCTTTTCAAAATAGTGAAGTCTAACTCGGATGGCTCTTCTCTTGATGAGATGGGTTGCTTGTACTCATGTGATGATAGCTCTAATGATTTATTCGAAACATGTATCATCTTGATGTGAAGAGTCATATGAAATACCTTCCAATGCATCTTCTGTGGAAACAATAAAACAATCTTTAACCTCATCAGGAGATCTTAGGGCCTTGAGTACACTAAAGGTTACTTATTCATCTTGAACTCGTATGGTAATTCACCTTTCTATACATTGATTCTCATCCTACTGGTTTTCAAGAAAGGTCTTCTTAGAATGATTGATACTCATTTATCTGCTTCAAAATCTAAGATAATAAAGTCAGCAGGAAATATGAATTTAGCAACATGAACCAAGACATCCTCGATATTTCCTTTGGGGTATGCTAAAGATTGATCCACCAATTGGAGTGTAATTGTAGTCCGTTTAGCCTTACCAATACCTAACCGTTTACACTCAGACGTAGGCATCAAGTTGATACTCGATACCAAATCACACAAAGCCTTACCACTATAGGATTCTCCAATATTGCAAGGCATGATGAAACTTCCTGGATCCTTCAACTTAGGAGGAAACTTGTTCTGAAAAAAATAGACTACATTTTGTAATCACGGCTACAGTTTCAAATTCCCCAAACCTTCTCTTCTTAGACAGAAATTCCTTCATAGCTTTCGCATAGTTCGACATTTGCTCCAAAGCTTCTCCCAACGGGATGTTGATACGTAGTTGTTTCAACACATCCAACATTTTCTTAAATTGAATATCTTGTTTATCTTGTTGGAAGTCTTTGAGGATATAGAGGTTGTAGAACTTTGGCTTGGATTGGACAGCTCTTTCGAGGTAATATTTTTACATCTAATAAAGAGGTTAACTTATCAGAATTCACTACCTTTTTAAAATTTGGCTTCTCTAGTGTAGGAATTTTAACTTTTGGTTGATTTTCCTCTTTCTGGGGAGGTTCATATTCAACCTCAACCTCCTTGGTTTCAAAATTCCTTCTGCTTCGTAAATTGACCACTTTTCAATTCTCCTTGCTCAGGTTTCTTAGGTTCTCCATGTCACTAAGCAAAGCTCCATGTGGTCTGTTTTGAAGTTCGTTGACATGTCCCATCTGATTCTCCAAATTTCTCAAAGTTGCGTCAATCTTCGCCATGTATGCTCTTAATAAGTTCTTAAGATTAGAAGACTCGACCGTTAAAGGATTTCCTATGTTGCTTGGTATAACACCTTGGGGTTCGTTCCTAAACTCATCAACTAATTGTCCCACTTGGCTTTCCAGATTCTCCAATGTTGTTGCTTAGCCTTGAATCAAGGCATCAGTTTTAGCAATGTATGACTTCAACAAATTTTCTAAATCATTTAAAGGTTCAACTTGCGATGGGTTTTGAACTTGTTGATTGAAACAAAGAGGTTGATTTGATTTATGTTGCATGTAAGTGTTGTTCGGTCCACCTCTTTGGTAGTGGATTGGTGGTTGAGCTGCAACATGATTTAAACCGTTAGTAGTAAACTATTTTAACATTGAAGAGATAGACGATACCTGAGCTGAGAGTAAAGTAAGGGCGTCTACTTCATGTACTTCAGTTACTCGTCTTTCTGAAGTTGCTTGATTTGTCGGCCACTGGTAAATATTACTAGCTATTCTCTTGATGATTGCGTAAGCCTCATTATAAGACTTCGACTTGAGAGCACCATTCGTAGAAGCATTTACCACCAACATTGTTTGTGCGTTGAGACCATTATAGAATGTATCCAACTGGATACAATATGGAATCTCGTGATGAGGGCATCTACGTAGTAAATTCTTGAATCTTTCTCACGCCTTGTATAAGGAATCGTCATCCAATTGTTGAAAAGTGGTGATCTCATTCCACAACTTAGCATTCTTGCTAGGTGGGAAATACTTTACCAGAAAGCATTCAATTAATTATTGCCAAGTAGAAATTGAGTTGGATGGCAATGAATTAAGCCATAATCGTGCTCGATCTCGTAACGAGTATAGGAACAACTTCAACCTCAGTGCCTCTTCAATTACACCGGCTACCTTGAAGGAATCACTCACCTCCATAAACAATCAAAGGTGAAGATGTGGATCTTCTATAGGCATTCCACTGAATTAGCCTATTATTTAAAGCATATGAAACATCACAGGCTTCAATTCAAACTGTGGTCCCTCAATCTCTGGTCTCCTTATTCTCGAATTTAGTTCGTTAAGAAGTGGCACGACATACTATCTTATGGGTCGGTCCCTATCATCAACAATAAGGATTGGATTTCGAGCATTATCGGCTTCATTCCCTTTAACATCATTTCTATTTTCATGGTCCATTTCTACGGCTTGTCTCTGAGCTAATCTTTCTTGTCTTCTATGTCTAAATTCCCACTCAATTTTAGGATCTACAGGAGTAAATCGATGATTTGATCTATGCTCATGACGACCTAAAAAGAAAAATCACAAAAAACTAAAGAATAAAATAATAATAAAGGGAAAGAGAAAAAAAATTAAAGAATTAATTATTAAAGTTAGAAATTAAATAAAAATCAAATAAAAATCAAATTGCAAAAAAAAAAAATTCACAAAATTGCAAACAGCGTCAAAAACTTGTAACGCGGTTTGTGCAAGTGTATACAATCATTCAAGTAATAAGTAAGTAAAAATGAGTTATCATCTCCACAGGGGCTATGTATGTTAATCGATTGTTTGTAAAATTATAAATAACAATTTGATGTAAAAATTCAATAATTTTGGATAGTGATGGTTAAATTAAATAAATGTAAAGAGTGATCCCTAATGTAATTTTAATCTAGATGCAATTTACCTAAATGTATGAATAAATGACTTTAGCAACAAAAACAATCAACGTTAAATGGGCTAGGATAATTATATTAATCAATTCAATTTACTTTATCATGCTTAACAATGTTTGAAAATACTTCCACGGTAACTCGATCTTTCATGAGTTTGGAAAGCAAATTAAGTCCTTTTGAAGTCTTTTACTTAGTTAAATATGCATTTTACTGATCATATTAACTAAGGGTTTCTTAGCATTTATGTAAGGTCACAAAGACATTTACGTTTGCAATAGTTTAATTACATAAACCTAAAACTATGCAAGACAATAGAGCTTACTAAAGATATTACGAACCTCAACTTAGTCGGATTTAAGGATCTAAATTAAGCATTGCACTTTTCAATTATATGTCTACTAGCCGTCGTCTGGTTAGGATCACTCAGCTAATCTGACTGCACCCAATCACGTATTAATGAAATGCATCTTGATATTAATTGAAAATATGATTGACTGATGCCTAAACAAGTTAAACATGAATAAAATAGATCTTATTGAATTAACATCATCATCCAAGCAAATAGGATTTAAAATATCATTGTTGATGTCAAAAATAATAAACTCAAAGCAAACATAATTAAAATAAATAACAAGAGGAAAGAGTAAACTCTATTAAGTTCAGCAGTCTTTCGGATCTAATTTGACTGATGTGCTCCACCGTCGTGCTTGATGCTTCTTTTGCTAAGGAGTTCCTAAGGTGCCCGACCAAAGAATGCTTTTGACACGGCTTTTGTGGCTAAAGGATGGGAAGGAAATGGGCTGCTATGTAAGGGGAAGGAAAAGGGAAAGTGATGAGGGATTAAAGGGTTGGTGCATGGTATTTATAGGTGAAGGTAAGGGTAGAGTTAGCTAAAAATAGCATTTGAGTTACTTATTTTCCTACCACACATGGCCGGCCACATTTCAAGGAGAAGAGGATGGCTAAGTCTCTTCATTTTGAATTCAAACCAAGACTATTAATAGCAATAGGGTGGGCAGTTTTAACAGCAAAGTAGTTGGGCTGATTTTTTTATTATTTTCCAACTGTAAGGACCTTCAATTAAGTACCCCAATGCTTGCTTTTGGGCTGCCACCTGCTTATGTCAAAACTGGGCTTTAGATCCCCCTTGTTAGACAGTTTTTTAGTCCAATAATGTAGCAGACATGTCTATCTTTTAGCACCTCTGTTTCTGGGTCAGACTATCAACCTCATGACCTAAATTGCATCGTCGTGCCGTCCACATGAATTAATTTGTGCATGTCCATATTTCATCCACATTAATCACAACTTCAATGGTTCTCTTACATAGTGAAAAATCACATATTAATAAATTAACATGAAATAATATAAATTATGTACAAAAATTATGTAATTAAGCACAATTTCACATACTTTATAAATTCATGCCCAATATTACCAATTAAGTAAAATTCACTTAGTTTAATAACAATTACTCAAGATAAACATAATTATTAAGTAAAAAGGTGGTAAAAATATATAGAAAAACCCTATATAATTTCGAGTTTACAACCTTCATATCGATTTGGATCAAAGGTATGTTCTTTTACTCGTCGACGGGTACTAATCTACCGTACCAATTGTCAATTTGTCGTTCAGAGCTAGCTAGTCGAACTTTAAAAATAACTTAATTGTCCAATGACTTAAATGAAATGTTTTGAATAGTTCAATGACTTAAGTGAAATCTTTTGAATAGTTCAATGACCGTTTTGTTGCTTTTTGAAATTGAGTGAGCAAAACGTGAACTTGCCAAAAATTTAGTAACCTTGGTGTAATTTATCAATTATTGAATTGTTACAATTATAGTTCTTTGAATTAAAATTTTAAAATTAATTGGATGTCCAAAAGTATATTGCTCAATTAGTTGATGAATTGGACAAGTTAACAAGATTGGCCTTGGGAGAGGGATAGCTTGTTGTCGAAGCATACCTATGCAATTTGGACCACATGAAAACCGACCATAATGTTTAAGAACTTAGGACTTTGTAAACTACTTGTTCCAAATAGATTTAGATTTTTTATTTGAAATATCTATAAATAAAACTTTGGCTTAAAGTTCAAAATGTTTGAGAAATCTGGTTTTAGCGCTTGAAGAGGTGTTTTATGGATTTCGAGTTGGTGATTTTCTTTTTTGTTCATTTTTCACGAGTTCGAGAATATTAAAAATGATAGAATGGTCGATATTCCAATACGTAAAAAATTCCAATATTGATTAATAAAACTATCATTGAAGGTTTTTTATATTAGAATTTAGGTTATATTTTGTTCTTTTATTTAGAAAATAACAAATTAATTTATAGAAGTTAGATCAAAAAATTAACTAGTCTTTTTATTACAAATTTCATCATTTTTTATTGTTAAAAACTAGTTCTTATATGTCAGCATGAGGTACATATGGCACGCCATGTGTAACTGTCTACTTATCCCATTAACTATGCCAATTTTTTCAAATATTGAACTCGATAGTGAACATAAACGATTTCCAAACTACTCGATTTTCCTCATTCTTCAATTCACCAACAAAGAAAAAATCGACGTTTGCCGAAAGAAGAAATTAATTTTAACTTCAAATAATTACTTTGTATAAAATAATGGTAAAAGTACTATAAAGGCCTTTGTAGTAAGAGTTCGATTGAATTTTGCTCTCTCTATTAAAAAAATGAACAAATTAGTCCATGAACATTAGATCAAAGAGCAAATTAGTCATTTGTGTGAAAATTTTCTCTATTTGTATTGTTAAAAACTAATGTGTATGAAAGAATAACTAGACAGTGAGATGTGGCATGCCACATGTACATCATGCTGATATATAAAGATTAATTTTAATAGTAAAATTAGATAAAAATTTTAACAGATGGATCAAAATTTTCTTTTATCTTTGGCATAATGATTAATTTACTCATTTTTAGTATAAAAAATACAATCTAACTTTTATTATAAAGACAACTATGATACTTTTACCAAAATAAGTTCCAACGTTAAAAAACTTTTAAAAAGCTAAATATTTTCCGAGGAGAATCAATACTCAACAATAGTCTAACCATCACCAACTGTTATAACAAAGATGCACTCGCTGTGAACTTCAAATCAAAAGTAGGTTAAAATATGTTGTTAGTACCTATAGTTGTATAGAAGTTGAGATTTAGTTTTTATATTTTAAAAGTTAAAAATTTAATATTTTTTTTCAATTTAAAAATCTTAATCCAATCATTACACTATGTTTGGTTTGGTGTATTGGATTAGCCAATACACCCCTAATCCGTGGGCCCCACTTAAGCCCCTCTTAAGTAGATGTTTGGTTCAATATATTGGCTAATACACCCCTAATACGTTACATCCCTAATCCCCGAAAATTCCCGATTTCTAATCCCTGGCTCCTCCTCAGTTTACATCCGTTTTAGTTTCACGCCCTAATTTGCCCTCTGTTTCCTGGGTTTGTCTCTCCTTTATCTCCTTCATTGCTTGCTTCGCCTTCGGCCAGTAGCTCCAATTTCTTGCTTCGCCTTTATCTCCTTTCTTTGTTTTCTGTAACATACTGAAGTTTTAACCCAGAAGCCCCAAATTCTTCTCCTTTCTTTCTTTGTTTTGATATGAGACCCGAAGTTTGCACCTTCATCGGTATTTTTCTTCATATAAACTATGATCATTTTCCTTGTATGCTAATTAATATCATTCATTTACTGAGTTTTTTAGCTCTTTTGGTTTTATATTGCATCATTCATTTTACTGAAGTATATAGGCTTTGTTGATTCGTTCTAACAGGGAATTGGAAGTTGTTTCATTTTGGGTTTAAATTGTTAAAAGCATTAATTAATCAAAGGAAAAGAAGCGTTTTTAAGGGGGATTTGGGGTTGCATGTGTTCTTCTGTTGTTCTTATTGATTTGTTCGTAAAAAAAGGTTGGTGTTAATTGAAGTTATTTTATATGCATTTGATTGGTTTTATTTTATGACGGCGATTTTGTTGTCATCTGTCGGTCATTTGGTTCCACACTTGGACGACTTAAACTGCGAAATTTGTAAGTCGATAGTGTAGGCCTAGTCTAATTTTGGTTGACCCCAAAATAGATAACTCATTTCTTACATGCTACCTCTCATTGTTAGAATATTGAGACATACATAAAGGAAAAACAAAACACCAAAGATGATTTTGTCATCCTAGTAACCAAAACCCACTGTAATGTACGAGGTATTCGGTATACCAGAGAAATAGTTGTAAACAATGATGTTCTATGCTTTTGTCATTACACAATGGTTTGCATCTGTTGTCATCTTTCCATTGGATTTGGTTGCATTTTCATAGATACATGCATGGTTTATGTGCTTCTATTGAACTTCTTTTGCTGAAGATTACCATTTTTTTTTGACAGGGAGCTTTATAGTAATAACATATTTGGTATAATCCCAGAGGATCTTGGAATACTTTAACCGGGCACATTCCATCTACTCTGGGCAAGCTTCAAAAGCTTCGATTCCTGTAAGAGTACATTTTTTGAGGTTAATTTACTTAATTTCTTTGCCTTCTTGCTTTCTAGTCATGTGTATATTGCTAGCTGAACTGGATAAGTAAATTGTGTCTAAGAACATAAGAACAATTAATATCCCAAAATGCTTGGCTAAAATTAAAAGGAAAAAAAATAAAAGGGGTTCATTACTTTTAAGATAATGGGTTAGTTCCCCTAGGGTGGGGGGGAAGGCTAGGTAAGCAGCTGCTAGATCACAGACGAGGGTAAAGAATTAGAAATTGACTGCAGAATGCGACACTGACACACATAAAACTATATAACATGCATCACATAGGAGAGAAAGAAGAAAAAAAAAGGGGGTGGCTAATGTATTTTAAATATGATTGTAATATTTATTGGGTAGCTATAGTAGACCAAACTTTGGCAGTCTGCTGCTATTATGTAGTTAACTGAGATGAATAGATGATGAGAGAATTGAAAGGGGGGAATCATAGTGGAAGAAAGTGATACTAAAACAGAGATCTTGGTTGAGAAATTTGGAAATAATATTGAGGTAGAACAGTAGTGGGGTGTGTTTTGTTGGAGGCTTTGGGGATGGTTAATATTGTTTTGTGAGTTTAAAGTATCGACGCTTTGGTGTGAATTTGGTTGCTTAGTGGTCAAGAAAAATTACTTACGTAAACTGTCGATAGGGTTGTGAAAAGTATCTTATTTAATGCAATTGGGTTTTGTGGTTAAAATACTATTGTTAGGTAATCTTGGCTTGGTGATGGATTGAAAAGGCTTGATCTAAGATTTAAAGAAATAAATGAGAGCCTTTTGCCAAGTGTGGAATCAACAAGACGGAGTTCTCGAACTGGATTGCAAAGCAAGAGAAAGAAAATAAGAATTGAATCCCATGTAGTTTTCATGGATGTGATTCCTATGGTTATTTCATTATGAAATTATAATGGCAATCACAACCCATGAAAAAGCCTTCGATTATGTATAGATAGGACTCATTTGTGTACTATCAACTATTGAAACTCTTTAACCACTTTTTATTTTAGAAATGTACTTAATTAAATCTTGGTGCTAAGAACAAGCTTTGGCAAACCTTTGAAAGGCCCTTCAAAACACCTTTTGAATGCCACTCCGATTTTATTTACGAGTAAGGAGCAGTAGATGCCCAAAAGTGGCGTGTATATCTGTTGATCACGATCAAAAATGAAAAATCTATAATGGTGTTGTTTTTACATTTCTGGACATTGTTTCGGCTGTGAGAATGCTTTATAATTGCTAGCTGAACTGGATATCGAAATTGTATTTTTACTAAGAATGTATGTCCTTATTTATAATTTTTCTAAACATAGTTGAAGAAGTAATTCATGCTACAATTTCTACGCTTTTTCTTCTTCTATTTTTATTATTGAAATTGTATTTTTGTTTTAATATGGTGCAGTCCTAACCTCCCTTGCTTGCTTCGCCTCCGGCCACTTGTATTCACTGAGCCTCTTGTATTCACTGAGTCACTGTAAGTTTTTTTGCAATTAAATTATTTGATTTTTTATACTGTTACTGAGATTATTTGCATGATTTTGGTGAATTTTTCGCATTCTTTTATCATGTGGTTCATGAGTAGCCTATAAAACTAGCGTGAAACATAAGAAGATTTCAGATGAATGGATCCTTTTCCTAAATATGCAGCTTACTTTATGGTAATGAAGGTGGTTTTCAACTTTTGTTGTTATTTATCTAAATTTTGCGACCAGGGAATATTGGGTTGTAGCTTCGGCTAGGCTGTTGCTTACTCATTTTGTCGCTTCCACCTCCTCTCGGTTCAAAAGCATCACAGTTAGGAGGACACCAAATTTGTTTATGTTCTTTTTTGTATAATATGTCGTTTTAGAAATAAGTCGTTCGAGTTTATGCATCATTTAGGATATTTTTTTGATTTGAATTTTTATAATAAAATTGGATAGATGTTTTACTAAAGAAATTGAAATTGCAGATTTGATTGAAAAAGGACGTGTTTACATATGATCCAACATAGATTAATAAGAGAGATAAGCAAAGCAT
Organism: Gossypium raimondii; assembly: GCF_025698545.1. Classification (NCBI taxonomy): domain Eukaryota; kingdom Viridiplantae; phylum Streptophyta; class Magnoliopsida; order Malvales; family Malvaceae; genus Gossypium; species Gossypium raimondii. The sequence goes on along the minus strand of NC_068576.1, from coordinate 27,054,243 downwards.
AAATTTGGGGACAAAATCTTGTGGTGATGTAAAAATGTTGGAAATGTTAGAAAAGTTTGTCAACCAAATCCAATCATTCTTGAAATTTGATTCCTTCTATTTTCCTCTCTTCAAGTCACATCTTCTTCACATTACCCATTCATTCCCCTTATTTAATTTCTTCTGCACCCATCCATTATGCTAACATCATCTCTACTCTTCTAAATTTTTAAATTTTTTAAATTTTTTAAATTTTTGTTGTAATATGGATATTAGTTGTCATACGTAAATATATGAACATAGATGTTATTCTCTCAAGTTCCAATTTCGATGCTTATGTAATTGTTATTAAATTAATAATATTCAAATTCCTTATTTAATTCAAATTGATTATAATATTATTTTAATAAATTATCAAATTATAAAATGACACTCAATTGACATAATTATTCATAAAGAGTTTGTTCCTTTTTCAAATGCGCTTAATGTTAATTACTCATGTTTTTGTTCCATCAACGGAGAAAATGTTCTAAAAATTAAAATTGATAAAATCTTACTGAAGATTAACAACATCTCAACAAAAATTTAATGAATTATCTAAAAGATATCTTATACGATATTTATTTTAAAAAATTTGCTACTCTAAAGTGTGAGGGGATTGATACTGAGTTCTAATTTTAATATGGTGCAGTAATGGCTCGTCTGCCCTTAATTGTACAAAGTGTGAGGCGTAAAAGAATCGGTGCTGCATTGACAATTTGGTTGGAAATCTGTAGAATCGCGATTTGGTTCTTATTTAGAATGGGTGCCAGCCTTAGCCTACATACTTATAGACCAAGGATTAGGTCCTATACCGTAGATTTTTATGCACAACGGGATTATGTGAAGAGGCTTGTATATGCTAGTGACGAGACTTGTATTGAACAAGTACGGATGAATAGAGCTGCCTTTTTTAAACTATGTGAGATGTTAGAATCGATAGGGGGATTGAAGTCGTCAAGGTTCATGCTTGTTGATGAGCAAGTAGCAATGTTTTTACATATCATCTCCCATCACCTAAAAAATCGAGTTATCAAGCATCACTTTAGGAGGTCCGGGGAAACTGTAAGCAGAGCATTTCATAATGTTTTAAATGCTGTCATACGCTTACAAGATGTCTTATTTAAAAAGTCGGACCCAGTTACAGGCGATTCTTCTGACACAAGGTGGAAATGGCTTAAGGTATTAGACTGAGTTTTATATATAGCTTGTACAATATATTTAGTTGACTAATATGATTAATCATAGTGTTCTAACTCAATGTTTTATATCATGTGATATAGAATTGCTTAGGTGCTCTTGATGGAACCCACATCAAGATTAGGGTGCCAACAGTTGATAAACCTAGATATCGCACCCGAAAAGGTGACATAGCAACAAATATGCTAGGTGTTTGTACACCGAGATGCAATTTGTTTATGTTCTTCTGGTTGGGAAGGTTCATTGCCGATGGACGGGTGCTTGAGATGCCATTAGTAGAAGACATGGACTAAAAGTTCCTCATGGTACGATGTATAGTTAGAGGAATTTGAATTATTCATTAAGATCAAACTTTGTTTGTTGAATTAATCATTTTTAGCCAATTTATTTTATAGGTTGTTATTATCTAGTTGATCTTGGATACACAAATTGTGAGGATTTCTTGCACCATTTAGAGGACGATATCATCTGAACGAGTGGCGTCAGGGTTATCAGCCAAGTTCTCCGCAAGAGTTTTTTAATATGAAACATGCCTCAGCACGTAATGTCATTGAAAGATGCTTTGGCTTATTAAAACTTAGATGGGGAATACTTAGGAGTCCATCGTTTTATCCTGTAAGGTGCACAATAGAATTATTATTGCATGTTGTTTGCTCCATAATTTTATTCGAACCCATATGAGTATTGATCCCATTGAAGCGGAGGTGGGAGAAGGATTACCTACTAATGTGGTGGATGACGATGAACCGAATATCACAAATATTCATCCATCGGATGCTTGGGCTACTTGGAGGATGGAACTAGCCAACCAAATGTTCGATGAATGGCAAGCATCTAGAAATTAGTTAGGTTTAGGGACAATTTGAGTTTGAATTGATTTGTTGATGTTATTTTATGTATCTAGTTTATTAAACTTTGGTGGTCTTTAATTACAATTCTGTATTGTACTAAACTTTGTTGAATTATAATTTAATTATCTTTTCATTCAGCATGTGTTATAAATTTAAATTTAGTATTGAACTACCGATATAATATATATAAACTGTTCACCTTTTGATTCATGATATTCAAAATAGTAAATAATGTGTATTTGTTTTTTTTTCTTAAGAACAATATGTCAGGTGTTCCACCAACGGGTGCTTCTTCTCAAGCTTCTCGAGGAAGCAAAAGAAAATGGGTTCCAGAAGAGGATGCGACCTTGGTTTCTTGCATGGTGGATCTGCACAATGTAGGAACATTTAATCTCGATACCGGGTTCAAAGCGGTTATTTGAACGAGCTAGAGAAAATGCTAGAAAAGGCTTTACCAAGAGCAATGTTGAAGGCGAGACCAAATATTGAATCTCGGATTAGGTGCCTAAAAAGGGAATGGTCAGTCGTCTACGACATGTTTAATGGTCAGAACAACAACGGCTTTTGGTTGGGACGAGCATAAGCGACTCGTTGTTCTTGAAGATGCGATTTAGAATCCTATGTTAAGGTAAAATGTATTTCAAGTATTTATTTGTTTTTCACAAAACACATGGACTAATATGATTTCCTCGTTTTTTAGAGTCACAAAAAGCCTCTCGATTCGGACATCGTTCTTTCCCTTACTACAACCAGCTTACTGCCATATACGCAAGAGATCGGGCGACTGGGAAAGACGCTCAAACAGCTGCTGATGTTCTTGAAGAAATACATGCTGAGGATGAACGCACATTTGATATGAATGAAGAGAGAAACACATTCTATGACTGCGAAGCTGACGTCTCTTTAGACGACATGGATGTTTCTGGTACGGATCCGCGAGGAGATAGAGACCAAGGGGGTTCCTCATCTTCAAACAAGAGAAAGAAGAAATCTGATGCTCGTGATGATGTGTATTCTTCATTTGAGGAGGCTGCCACCTTGTTGGGGGAAAAAATCCAGGCCGTTGGCGATAAAATCAGTAGGAGTATTGCCTCCGAGGTGGTAGTTCAATGAAGTCGAAGAAGAAGATGAAGAAAAGCTTCAAATTTATATTCACCTTATGGTCAATTGAAGGTTTAACCGATCGATCGGTATGATGCTTTGAGTAAAATTCCGATCATCCAAATCAAATGATCGTTTTCTTTAGTTTACCTTCATTTGCCGATTGGAATGGGTCAAGATTTCTTTCTCACCATTAAATATCAATGTTCAAACTTTTGATGTTGTAAAACTATATAACATATGGATTATGATGTACAATTTCATTTTCATCTAACTTTTCTTAGTATAAGTTAATTATGTTTATGCAAAAATAATTCTCAAGTTATATTTTATTTTTATAAATTCATAAGAACATTTTATGAAATTATATTTAATAATAATTATTTTAAATTGTATTAAATCATATATTTTAATTAAAATATATTTAATATTAATTATTTCAAATTTTCATTTAGTATCATATATTATGATTTGAGTAAATTCATATAAGAATATGAATTATTAAGAATTTTATTAAATTATATACCAAAATTATAATGTATTTAATAATAATTATGTTTAAATATGATTAAATTATTTATTATTGATATTAATAATCTTATTAAAATTTAAATAACAATAACAAATTTCGCTAATTATAAGAATTTTATTAAATTATATATTTTAATTAAAATATATTTAATAATAATTATGTTTAAATATGATTAAAATATTTATTACTGATAATAATAATCTTATTAAAATTTAAATAACATTAACAATAATCATTTACCAAAACAATTTTACGCTAATTATAAGAATTTTATTAAATTATATATTTTAATTAAAATATATTTAATTATAATTATGTTTAAATATGATTAAAATATTTATTACTGATAATAATAATCTTATTAAAATTTAAATAACAATAACAATAATCATTTACCAAAACAATTTTATGCTAAGGGTATTCTAGTCATTTTAGTTTTTTCCATTATGCTATTACACCTCTATTCCATTCAACCAAACATAAGATTACTATTACGCCTCTATTCCATTACATTCAACCAAACAGTGGATTAGCTATTACACCTCTAATCCAATACACCTCTAATCCCAATACACCTCTAATCCAATACAGCGAACCAAACACACTCTTATTGTTTTTGGTAGTTTTTGTCAAAATTTATCAGTTTATCATTTTTATTTCTTTTCAATCATATGCAACGTTATATGATGACATCTTAATCAGAATTTCAAGTTGACAACTTTTAACAAAAAAATACTTACAGTTTTAATAATTGGATTGAGATTTTTAAATAAAAATAGGAAAACTTAAAATTTAGCTTTTTAAGTGCAAGGACTAAATCTTAAAATCTGTCGAAGTACAAGGATAACACCATATTTTAACCATCAAAATTAGGTGAACGTGCGGTCGTGTGGGCCACCTAACACAGGAGGCAACGGAAACACCAAGGAGGAATCAGAACTTCTACTAAACTTTCGTAATATACTAGAATTATTTCCCGAATCCCCGGAATTTAAAATTTTTAATTAAATAATTATTTAGGGTATACTGTTATGGTAGTTTTTAAGCTCCACAAGTGACGTTAGAAATTGATAAGTGTTTTTAAAGTATAATAAAATATTTTAAAAAAGACACATAACAATTTTAATCTTTGCTCGATAATGCAAAGTCAATTTACCAAAATACTAATCAATATATATTGGCAATTGAAAATTTTCAATTCTACAAACAGGGTTTAAATATTTTCATCTTATTTTTAATGTTTTCATTAAAAGTATATCAATTTTTTAATCGAACAACAATGTTTTTAATTGTATATTTTTAAAATAATAATAAATAATTTTCACATTTTCAAATATGAGGGTTTTTTTTTTGACAATTTCAAATATGTGTCTTAATTAATCCCTTAGGGACTTCTTTTTCCAATGTATAGTATAAATGAAATTAAAATGTTGAATTCATCTATGAGAACATTGGCTATACCTGCACTTCTTCAGCTGACTCCAAATTAATTAGGTGAGAAAAATTGTTAGCTTTATCTACCATTCTCTTTTCATCTATCGTAAGAGAATGGTTGTTAGCTACCAAATGCTATGGAACAACCAGTTTAAATATATTGGATTATGTTTCAAACCGTCAAACTTGGACCCTCCAAAAAAAAACGGAACAATTTAACTAGATTCTCCACGTAGTTGCTGTGATCTCACAATGGGTTCAGCAGCTTCTGAGTATCAACCATTGCTGCTGGGTCTCGACTCCCATTCTCGGATACCCGATTTGTCATCCGTTGCAATCGAAGAGTTTTTACAGCACAGACCGATTGCCCTTCGATGGTGGCCAAGGCTTGTAGCATGGGAGTCCAGGCTTCTTTGGCTTCTATCTGGTTCTTCTATTGTTCTTTCCATTTTCAATTACATGCTCAGCTTTGTTACCTTAATGTTCACTGGACATCTAGGTGCTTTAGAACTTGCCGGTGCTTCTATTGCTAGTGTTGGTATTCAAGGTCTTGCTTATGGGATTATGGTATTCTTCTTCTTCTTTTTCCCTTTTTAGTTCCATCTTATATTGATCATCCTTAACTGTGTTGCCACTTGGGATTCCTTACAGTTAGGCATGGCGAGTGCAGTACAAACAGTATGTGGACAGGCCTATGGAGCAAAGCAATATTCAGCAATGGGAATCATTTGCCAAAGAGCAATCATATTGCACTTAGGAGCTGCAGTTCTTTTAACATTTCTGTATTGGTTCTCTGGTGATGTTCTTCAAGCAATAGGTCAAACCGAAAGCATAGCTCAACAAGGTCAAGTCTTTTCTCGAGGTCTCATCCCTCAAATTTATGCATTCGCCATAAGCTGTCCCATGCAGAGGTTCTTACAAGCACAGAACATAGTGAACCCTTTGGCATTAATGTCGATTGGGGTATTTTTGGTGCACATTCTTCTCACCTGGCTTGTTGTCAATGTCTTGGGCTGTGGCCTACTTGGTGCTGCTCTTACTCTCAGCCTCTCTTGGTGGTTTCTTGTTATTATAAATGGACTTTATATTGTTCTTAGCCCTTCTTGCAAAGAGACTTGGAGTGGCTTATCCTTTAGAGCCTTCACTGGAATTTGGCCTTATTTCAAACTCACTGTAGCTTCTGCTGTTATGCTTTGGTATGCTAGCTTTTGACTACAATGCACTTTGTGTCTTTTAAATTTTTTCTTCATCTGATTTTAGCTTTATTTAGTTTGGAGATTTGGTACAACCAAGGATTAGTGCTTATATCGGGACTCCTTTCTAATCCAACCATTGCATTGGACTCCATTTCAATTTGGTAAACCGCTATGCCCCTCTTGTTTGCTTCCTTTTCAAGTAAAGCAAAATTGCTGATATGGTTCATATTTTTCAGCATGAATTATTTGAACTGGGACATGCAATTTATGCTAGGCCTGAGTGCAGCTGCCAGGTATGTTAACCTACTTTTGGGAATAGATAAACATTGTGTATGGTGACTGAAAAAGGTGAATGGGCATTGGCAGTGTTCGAGTGAGTAATGAGCTAGGGGCAGGCCATCCAAGGGTAGCAAAATTTTCAGTGTTTGTAGTGAACGGGACAAGCATATTGATAAGTATTGTATTCAGTGCAATTGTTTTGATATTCCGAGTTGGATTGAGCAAAGCATTTACAAGTGATTCTGAGGTTATAGAAGCAGTTTCAGACTTGACTCCACTGCTTGCCATCTCTGTTTTCCTAAATGGCATTCAGCCTATACTCTCAGGTAATCATTCATCAAACACACCAAACCCAACATTTTCTTCCAAAAAAAAGTTATTGGGACCGTATGCATAGTGTTGAGGGGAGTTTGTTCTCTCAGCTGATCTCAGACCCTCAATAGAAGTATTGTTCCTCGGATGTCTATGCTCAATTTTAGCTTTGGGTTTTTGTCTTTCGACTCTGCATAGAGCCCAAAACGGGTTTTATGGAGTTTAGTGGAAGTGCCTGGTCCATTAAGAAAATGTTTAAGTAGCGTTCTTACTCACTAAGACTCTTTAAGGGCATGGGTTCGAACCCTACCAAGGTCAAACGCTAAACATTTCATTGGTGGCGAGGTGCTTCCAAACTTCGTGAGCCCTTTTGGGCCCTCCTTGGAGTCGGGAAACAAAAATCCGGAGATATCCAAACATAGGCACCTTGAGAACAATACCTCCATGGAGGGTTCAAGAGCGACCCCCCTCAACACCTAGTCTATTCATTCATACAGTTGCATATAAAGATGATCATCCAACAAGTCTAGGATTCGAACCATCTGCAACTCCTTTTATCCCAAAACTAAAACATCTTTTGTACCAAAAAAGGGAAAATGTGTGGTTATTTACGGGTTTTTGTTATGGAATTTCAGGTGTGGCAATAGGGAGTGGATGGCAAGCAATTGTGGCTTATGTAAACCTGGCAACATACTACATTATTGGTCTCCCAATTGGATGTGTTCTTGGCTTCAAAACTAGTTTAGGAGTAGCGGTAAGTTGATGATTTTCCCATTCTCTCCAAATCTCATATAATTTCTTTTTTTGGTCCTATTAACAATAAATTGGGTATACAACTTCGAACTTGTTCAGGGAATTTGGTGGGGTATGATTATTGGTGTCCTCCTACAAACAGCAACTCTTGTTGTTCTCACTGCCACAACCAATTGGAACAAGGAGGTATTTTAACTTTGCCCTAAACAATCTAATCAACAATGATTTACATTTAATTTAGTGATTGATACCACCTCTTGGGAAAAATTAAAGCAATATTTTTTAGTTAGGAGTCATTAAAATTAAAAGTCCAACGTCCTATCAGCAAATCATATAATCAATTTTAAACGGTTAACTATGTTATTAGTCTTTATATTTTGACAAAATTTGAGATTTAGTCCTCTATATAAAAAGTAAAAAATTAAGTCTTCCTGCTTTTTTATTTAGAAATATCAGTCCAGTCATTAGAACTTTTAAGTATTTTATGTCAAAATTTATCAATTTAGAATTTTGATTAGGCTGTTTTCATATGATAAGACATATGTTAAATTGACAAATTTTGACAGAAATTACTAATGATTGGACTAAGATTTTTAAATTGAAAAGGTAAGAGGATTGAATTTTTAACTTTTAAAGTATATGGACCAAATTTCAAATTCTGGGGACTAACAAGTTTAACCATTTTAAGAATAAAGCATTTCATTTGATGTGTAGGAAATAATAACAAATGCATGGGTTTTGTAGGTCGAAAAGGCAGCTGATCGGTTGAAGAAATCTGCAAATGAGGAGACAGACTTAGTGAGAGGCGCGGCATGAGAGAATTCCCAACATCTGTCGCCTCTTCCTACTATTTTCAATTTGTATCCTTCTTCTTTAAAAAGAAATCCAAAATATTGGGATTAGACGCCGAAATCAGTAGGTTTAGATTATTTTAGTCGAGACTCTTTCTTTTCTTTTTCTTTTTATTTATTTATTTTTGAATTTGTGTTAGATATCTTTTAAATAATTTTTGTTTTAGGTTCATTTCTATCCTGTCACTAAGTGAGTAAAATAAAACACATGCATCAATCAATCCTGACTCTATGTGATTTTCGATTGCATGTATAATTAAATCACAAGCAAGGATTATATATATAATTAAATCGAAAAAATTAATAGTTTGAATGAGTAAAAATAAAGAGAAAAGGATAGAAAATTTTTAAAAAAAGTTTATCATTGTTTTTATTTTTGAAGTATTATATATTTATTATAAATTAATATGAATTTTATATTCATATCATGATTATTTTATATTGTTACCTTGTATTTAAATTATTTTTCTACGTTACATTTAGAAAAATTCAAGAATTTTTATTTATGTGTTTGTATTATATTTACATAATTTTTTTGAAAGGATTCAATTTCAGAAAGTAGGTGTACATTTGTGTTCATGATTTTCATATAATTTTTACATAATAATAATTTTTATATAAACTTTTAGGTTCATATGTTGGTATAGTATTCATGTTATTTTTGTAGGTCTATGTATTTGTGTAGTTCTTTTATGTTATTTAAAATAATTATTAAATAAATTCAAATTCAATTATTTAATCCCTAAAATAATTGGTTTGCACAATGACTCAAGCTAATTTAATATCATGATTCTCTCTAAATAATTAGCACAAATTTGCTTTTTAAAATTTATCAATCATAATATATACTAATAGTAATTTTTAATGGTCAAATTCCTTTATTAATTTATGTTGGATTTAGTTTCTATACTTTAATTTGGTTATTTTTAGTATTTGTACTTTTTAAATTTTAAAATTCCAATCCTTACTAAATGTTCATTGTTAAATTGATTAAGTTTTGTTATTTCCAAAATCCGATCGCCAAACATATTATCATAAGTGTAATGCTATGTCAACTTGTTATTTACAAATATTACTAACTAAAATTTAGTTAATGGATTAACTACTTTCATTTGCATCAAGATTGAAATTTTAAAATTCGCGATTTAGAATGATCCAACTGAAAAATATGGACTAAATCTACAATTGTATATATAGTACATGACTAGTAATTGAATTTAAGCAAACTTATTTAATAGGTATTGTTTGGGTCAAGACTAAACTTGACCAATTCAAAAAGTATAGGGACTAAACTTGACCAATTCAAAAAGTAAAAGGACTAAACTTGACCAATTTAAAAAGTATAGGTGTAACAGCCTACCCGACAAAGTCTCTGTTTCTGGTTACTGTTTGGTGTATAGTTGGTAAAATAAGGATAGACGTGAGTAAGTAAAATGTTGTCTTGGCTAAGTATAAAATTGTGTGTATTCCGTCATTTGACAAACTCTTAGTTTCGGCGAGTTCTGTGGTTTGACGGGCTCTTCTATTAATTATCTGCCAAACCTAAATGCTTTGGGCGAACTTGTTAAGTTCGCAGTTGTTTAAATTTGTATATTATTTAAGTATCATAATTCAATTAGTTAAGTTGAGATTTAGTTAGAATAGAACTAAACTACTTTATATGATAAGACTTAAATTATGTTAAGTGCACTTAATCACGGGAATAAAGAGAGTTAGTGGAATTATCTAATTTTTCCACTAATCATTGTCTCTGAGCTTAAGTATATAAGGATAGTGGTGGTCTTTCTTAACACTTTCACGTTTTCTTCTTCTTCCTTGATTTCCTCTGAAAAATTTTTAAAAACCTAAATTCAGAAAACCTCTTCGAAATAAGGTTTACAGTATTCAACTAATTTCTACGTTAGTACCAACTCACTTGTAAATACCGATGAACCCTAGGTTACCCTATAAGTCATTTATGTGTTTCTCATTCCTTATACATGATGTTATAATAGTGTGTGAGGAAGAAAATTTCTTGATTCTGGATTAAGTGTTGTTTATTCTTGCATGCATGATCAAAATTGATCAATTGATGATATGATATGTTTAATTATCTATATTTTAGCTTAAGAAGTTAATGAAGGTCCAAGTGATAAAGGAAAATGACCTGCTTTATAGATTTGCATTGGAATTCTGGTGAGTTCCTTCTTACTTCCATGTGTTGTAATTTTCTTTATTTTATAATTCATGTAAGGTAAGTAATCCTCATCTATAATGGATGAAAGATGTTGTGTGAGTAATGGTTATTCAAAGTCTTTAGTCTGAGTACAGTCTGCCTGTGATATAAAATAAGTGTCAGCCTTCATGCTTAAGCCACTATTATCTACTTATTATATGTATGATATGGTATGAATTGATACGAGGTGACGAAGATGAGGAGATATGTTTGTGTAGCCTCTGGTAGGGCAACTATATTACAAATTGGATTAACAGATCATGATAAAACATATTGTTCTAAATGATCATGTGAATAAGATATGCTTTTGATTCTGAATTCTGGGTATGTGACTGACATGAGAATGGGTTTGTCTGAGTTGTGTTGAGCTGGCGTACAGTATACACCCAAGTGATAAGTAAGTTGGCGTATTAAGTCTGTTCGTGTTCTGTTTACGCCATTGGGCTTACTATGTGAATGTGTGTAAATCCTTCTGAAAGGTTTAGATGTACTATCAATAATGTTATGTATGATTTCTCTTTTGAACTCACTAAATTCATATGAATGCACTTTGTTGTAACACCCCTAACTCGTATTTGTCGCCAGAATAAGAGTCCCTTAATAAGCCTTTGAGAGTTTGAAAACACTTTAGAAACGGTTTGAGACTAAATCGGGAATATTTGAAAATTTTTGGAAAGAGTTAGAAAATTTTTAACTGCAAGGTTCACACGGCTGTGTGGTCAGGCCGTGTGACTTACATGGCCAAGTCACACGCTCGTGTGTCTGGCCATGTGGGCATTCGAAGTATGGACACACGGCCGTGTCCCAGCCCGTGCCTGTGCCCATGTAACTCTTTGACTTGGGTCACACGACCAAGCCACACGCCCGTGTGCCAGGCCGTGTACCCTTTGAAATGGCCTCGTACGCCCCTGTACTACTCATATGTCTCACACGGCCAAGTCATACGCCCGTGTGTCTGGCCGTGTGGACCTATAATGTGCCTTAAACAATAAATTTACCATTCCCTACAAGCTTGGACATTAAACAACTCACAAAAACATTCGTTTAACCTGTTCAAAACACGATCAAACACAATCAAAACATGTTAAACCAATCATCCTAGGTGCCTAACCAATGTACCCTCATTGGTACCACATTTATATCATCAAAACATATCATCAATGTATCATTCAACTTAAAAGTATAAACATGCCAAAATCCATCAATTTGGCCTAACTCATATCTACCTAAAACATTAACTTGAATTCCCATGTACATATCAAGCTTTAGTTCAATTTACCACACCATACTATGACTTCAAACACAAACACATGTTTATATATATACCAAACCAACATTACACTTACAACCTAATTTACAATCCATCCACAAAATAATTATCATTTAGACATCCTAGGTACATGCTGACACAAAAGATAAAAATCACCACATTTGAGTTCGAGATCGTTGTTGGATGCTAAATTAGCGATCAAAAGTAAAGTAACTAATCTGTGCACAAAAAAACAAAACCATACACTAAGTAAAACTCAGTGGTATTTCTATAATCCAAATATTTAAAGACAAGATAATATAATATGCACAATTGAACTTTAAGCACATATTAATGTCCAGTATCATGACTATCTTATGCTATCATATTTCATTGGTTAAAAAAATGTTTGAATTCACACAATTGCTATATAAATAGTTATTCACATATCAAACCACATTTATTTGTACAATGGCATTAGCCATTCAATACTCAACTCATGAACACATCATTTCATACCATACTCAATTCTCATCACTTGCTACATAATAGCTTTTCACAATTTGATCCACATATCATATAAACAATAACATTATCCATTTCATATCCAATTCATGAGTACATAACTCATGTATCTCATTTTCATGTTTCAATTTACATACAATATCATCCAATATCAATCATAGTACCCTTTTTGTAATAGCCCGTTTTCAGTGAAATCAAAACAGTGGTTTCGGGACCACAAACCTGAAGTCAGAAATTTTATTTTATTATTATTTTATAGTCTACAGTATGATAGAAATACCGTATAAATTTAATTTGATAAAAGGGACTAAATTGCGTAAAGTGTAAAAGTTGAGTTCTAATAGCTAAAGGTATTAAATAGCTATAAAATTTTAAATTGGAGATCTTTATATAGTAATTAGCCATTAAAGTTGTTAGTAGATAAGCATGAGTAGTCATCATTGGAAATTGAATGAATTATTAAGGTTAATTTTGGAAATTAGTGATTAAAGTTATGATAAATAAAATAAAATAAACTATTATCATCATCTTCCACCAAAATTTATAATAAAAAAAAACCTAGCCATGGAAGCTTGAAATTTAGGCAAGCTTATTTTTCTCAATTAGGTATGTATTTTTGTTCTGTTTTTGATGATTTCTATGTTTCCAGGATCGTTGTAGCTTAATATAGCTAGCTCGGGGATTAATTTGCAAAACTGTTAAAGTATTAGGATTTTATTATTCATGAACATACTTGAGTTTTGAAGTTTGATAATAAAAAATGAGTGGTTGTTGTTAGATAAACAATTTTTGTAAAGAGAATTTTGATGAAATCATCAATTAGTAGCTAAATTGAAAAAGGTGATAAATTTATGGTAAAATTTGTGAATTTCGTGAAATATATGGGTTGTTATTAATATGTATAAAAATTGGCTAGGTTTGAGTAAAAATTAAATTGCATGAAATTCATTTTTGAGCCTAGGGACTAAATTACAAAGGAATTAAAAGTATAGGGAAAATGGTAATTTTGCCAAAATTCCATGTTGGATTAAATGAGAATTATATTTAAATGAGTTAAATTCATTCATATAGATCCTGCCAGACCTCGTACAGAGTTAGATCAAGGTAAAGAGAAAATATCGGATTAGTTGCCCCCGTATCTATGTACATTTATCGAGGTAAGTTTGTGTAATTAAATTGTAAATTTATATGTTTTAAATTAAACTATATGTATGTAATTTGTATAATTGCCATGTATAATTACCGATCACATATCCGACAATTACCGAGTCCCGTTTGAACCTTAGGAATTCGTAGGATACAAATGACATGACATTAGGGTTACCGATTTAGTTGAGGTCCTGCATGTGTTGCGGACACACCACAGCTCGTATAAGCATACCGATTTATAGCTCGTGAGAGCTTACCAATTCTCAGCTCGTGTGAGCTTTTCGATTCACAGCTCATGAGAGCATACCGATTCATAGCTCATATGAACATACATGTATATGAATTGATGAATTACAGTTCAATACACCACGTGTGTACTACCCTTGTATCCAATGATATTCTAAATGATTCAACGGGCATAGCTCTGTTACGAGTTTATAAGAGTTCAATACGAACTAGTACATGTATTTACATGAATTACATGGAAATTATTTATATATGATATATGATATATGGGTATGTGGTATAAGTGTTACATGTATATGGAATTTGAATAGTGGTTAAATTACATGACTAACATGGTTGTTGAGGATATGTGTTTAGGCTTTTGGCCAAATTGGTTTGGATATGTTTTGTATGCTTACCTTAAATGTGAATATGGTAAGTCAATTTCTTTGTTATACAAACTCACTAAGCTTAAATGCTTACTCTGTGTTATACTCCGTGTGTTATAGTAATTCGGAAGCTCGTTCGGGTTGGAAGCTTGTCAGAGCTATTTCACACTTTCCATCGGCTCTTTTGGTACTTTCGGATATTTAAATTTGGTTATAATGGCATGTATAGGTTAATTTGGTCAATGTTGGCATATAAGTGTTTTGTTGAGATTAGGCACCTAAATGGCTTGTGTTTGGTATATTTCGATGTATATATATATGTGTGTGGTCTTATCATATTGATGTTTGTTATAATGGTATATTTGGTACCATTTGGGATTATGCATATATGTATTTGGTTATTTAGGTAAGTTTGGATACTTGGTTGACATGTTTTTAAGTTGTCACTTGAGGTGCCTAAAGGCATATTGGTTGTATGTGGTGGTAATACATGTTTAAGACTTGATTTTAGATTGTTTTGAATGCCTTGTCATGACTTGGTTATATGCAGATTGTTGAGTTTAGGTTAGTACCAAATTGGGTGAGAAATGTGGCTTGGAAAATGGCCTATTTTCATCCACACGGGTAGAGACATGGGCGTGTGTCTCAGCCGTGTGTGACACACGGCCAAGTGACACGATCGTGTGTCCCTTGTATCTTCTTAAGAATGCAAGTCAGTATGCTCACACAGCCTAGCACACGGACGTGTGACTTGGTCGTGTGATCCAAGTCAGAGAGTTACACGGGCACGAACACGGGCTGGGACACGGCTACGTGTCCCTATTTCGAATGTCCACACGACCTAAGACACGGGCGTGTCTCTTGGCCGTGTGAATCACACGGTCTGGCCACACGTCCGTGTGGCCCTTACAACTTTGAAAAACTTCAATGTTTTCTGAAAAATTCTTTGAGTACCCGATCTAATCCCTACTTGTTTCTAATGCATATTTTGGGCCTCGAATGCTCGTATAAAGGACAATATGTTTAATTTCGATTGATTTTTGACATAAATGTATATTATATGAAATGTTTGTTTATTTGATCTGTAAACTTCGGTAATGCTCTGTAACCCTATTTCAGCGGTGGATACGGGTTAGGGGTGTTACAGTTTTATTTAATTACCCCTATTAACACGACTCAAACTCGGATGGATACACGGATCCAGCCAACACACCAGTTTGGCACCCAATGCCTCATCGGATAAATCCAAAGTA
This sequence comes from Gossypium raimondii, assembly GCF_025698545.1. Classification (NCBI taxonomy): domain Eukaryota; kingdom Viridiplantae; phylum Streptophyta; class Magnoliopsida; order Malvales; family Malvaceae; genus Gossypium; species Gossypium raimondii. Next base: position 27,038,711 of record NC_068576.1, on the reverse strand, counting down.
ATAACTGCGCCCAGCGCTATATAAATTTGACACCCAGTGTCTCATCAGTTAAACCAAAGTAAATTGGCACCCAGTGCCTTATTGAGTCGAAGTCAAAGAAATTCTTGAACTCTTCCTATCCTATGGCATGCCTCTATATCTGATTCAGCCCAATATAGTTAATAGGATTTAAATATAACCGATATCCAATACTAATTTTTCATATAATCACATATATACACATGAATTAAATTCAATCTATAATAATCAATACATTCAATATATATCTACCAATTCAATCCATTTCAATCAATTATCAAAATGTCAATTACTCACCTCAACATTTATCATATGCATTTAATTGAATTATAACAATTAACAACTAAGTTCGGATTATAGAAATACAAACTGTGAATTCTGAGCTATTCCACGTCGATTTTATCTTTCCCCTTTTTAGTCAAGAATTTTGGTACGACGTTAGCTACGGAATTAAAACAATTAAAATTCATCAATACAATAAAATTTCAATTTCAATTTCATATTGAATATTGAATAGTTAAATTTTTACTCAATATTTACCTAAATTCCAATTTAGTCCCTAAACCGAGACTAATTTTTATTCTTCACATTTAATTCTATATTTTCATAAAATTCCACTTTAAACTAAATTTAACTCCTATTTTCACTTAAACTCCTAAATTTCAAATTTTTCACAATTTAGTCCCTATTACTCAAAATTTACTGATTTGTTCTACAATTTAATCCTTTTCCATTTCTAACTTAAAAATCTATCAATTTAATCTCTAATACTAAAATTATTTAACATTAACAACACTTAAAAACTTAATAATTGCTAAAATTTTGACATGGGTCGGGTAACCCTAGGTATCGGGATTCCAAAAATATAAAAATTACAAGAAAATGGCTTAAATTGACTAACCAATTAAACTTTGAAAATTTGAAGCCCTAGCCTTACGTGACTTATTCTTTTCTTCTTTCTCTTTTCTTTTTCTTCTTTCTTAATTTGTATGTTTTATCTTTCTTCATTTCTTTTTTTTGTACTAACTTTTGTTTGATTATACTTTAATTTATTATATTATTATACAATATATACATTTACTTAATTATTAAGATAACATATTTTATTATATAATTTATAAATATAATTCACTAACCGTACCACTTAAAGAAATAATGGTAAAATTGCTTCTTTAGTCCCTTTAATTACTCTTTAATCTATAATTCAACTTTCACCCTATACACGATTTAGTCCTTATACCTAATTACTTTTAATTCAAGTAAATTCACTTAACTGAAACCTAATTAACTACACAACTAACTTTGTAAATATTTATTAAAAATATTTATGAGTCTGATTTACGGGAATAAAGTCTTAGGAATGCACTTTCCGACACCCCTGACTATCGGGTCGTTACATTTGTCACTTTTTCCTTCTCAGGCCTGCTAACTGAATGAAGGTTTTGTTAGAAGGACTACGCTAGAGTGCTACTACTATTGTAAGCTAACTGTTTTGTTTCGTATCATGCATGACTCGTAAAGGTGGTGCATAAGTGTATTTGGAAATGCTTTGTACAAAGAACTTCTATTTTGATAAGACTATGTTTTTATGAGATTTCTATGAAGTATTATTGCTTGGTTTTAAATTAATACATTTTGTTTAATGAAGTTATTGTATTTGAACTTATACGCCATATGGCTTGTACATTATTTTTAAATTGTTGATGTTTTCATTCAAACCTTGGTAAAATAATAGCTAATATATGTTTTATATTGATAACTTTGTAAGAATTATATAAAGCTTTCACAAAATTTTTTAAAGTTAGTTTGATTTTAAGTAGTGCACACCATACTTGGATCCTATTAGAGGGTCAGGTTTGGTGTTTTACAAGTTTGATATTAGAGCTAAGGTTGACCCAATTTTCAAAAAACCAAAGGTCGATTCATGCCCTATCATGCATGATATGCCTCTAGCTTAGTCCCCAAGTGTGTTAAACTAATTTAAATTTTCTTGTAGTATTGAATAATATGTTTGAAGGATCTAAAGAAGCGATTGGAGAAGAAATTGAAAGTCATATGCCTCCTTTTCTAGAACAAGCACTTACAACTGGCTTGGAAGTAGCTGGAAATACTTTCAAGAATGTTTTCTTTACGATGATGATACAGATGTTTGACCAATTTATGGGGAATACTCAAGCGCCCAAGCCATAACAGCCTCTGCAACCACAACTAGAAGTGATTCGCCCAACACAACCTAGACCACCAGTACCTATTGTGACTCCACCTAAAGGAGACCATGTAAAAGAAATTCGTAAGAGAACTACTAAAGAATTTATGAGTGAAAAAGGTGATGATCCCATTGTGGCTGAACAGTGGTTGTCTCAAGTTTGTAGGGTGATAAAGAAACTGAAATGTACACCAGAAGATAGTCTCTTGTGTGCTATCTCTTTTCTGGAAGAAGACGCTTATCAGTGTGGGAAACATTGATTAATCTGAATCCTGAAGAGATTATTGATTAGGATTTCTTTCTAGAGAAGTTTAGAGAAAGGTATGTGAACCAAATATATGTAAAACAGATGAAGAAAGAATTTATGTATCTTAGATAAGGAAGGATGTCTATGATGGAATATGAATGAGAATTTGTTAGACTCGGTAAATATGCTAAAAACATGTTCCAGTTAGAGAAGGAAATGTGTAATAAGTTTGAGTTCAGATTAAGAGATGAAATTCAGGCTCTGGTAGCAGCTTCTGAATGTAAAAGTTTAGTAGAAACAGGAGTAAAAAGTTTGAAAGAGAAAAGATAAAAAGAATCATGTCTAGCCCTCCACCTCCAGTAAGTTTTAAGAAGCTCAAATATCAAACTTTTTCAACTTCAAGAAGAGATTCATAGCCTACGAGTTTCAGGCGTGAAGGATTTAGTAGATCAACTATTTTTATGGCAAGCTCTAGAGGGTCTAGAGTAATAAGAAATGTTAACTATGAACACTTCGGTAGAAGCCATGGAGGAGAATGTTGGAGATGTTCTGGGGCATGTTTCGGATATGGATCCAAGGATCATTTGATTAAGGATTGTCCCTCCAAGATAGAAGCAAGCACAGAGCAGTCTATTCATGGGCCTTAGAAGTTTCATTAAGAGACCAGATCTGGAGTGGCAGCAAAGTCTGGCTCAATGCAATGAGCACTAAGGAAAAATTCTAGTAAGTCAAGTTCTTGGGTGTCCGTCCGAGTGTATGTAATGAAAGCAAAAGAAGATGCTGATATTTTAGAAGTTATAACGGATAAATTTTATTTCCTCGAAAATAGTATTTATGCATTGATAGATCCAAGATCCACTTATTCTTATATTTGTACTAAGGTTGTAAAGGGTCTGAGTCTTGAAGTTGTATATTCTGAAACAAATGTGTCAGTAACCAATCCACTCGGTCAGAGTACTGTGGTTAATAAAATGATAAAGATTTTCCCATTGGTGCTTGGTGAGTACATTTTCTTAGCAAACTTGTTGTTACTAAGTTTCCACGAGTTTGATGCTATCTTAGGATTGGATTGGTTGACTAGACATAATGCTATGATAGACTGTCGTGCTAGAGGTCTGGGTTTGTTGACATCTGAGGGTAGGGAGGTTTTAATGCCCAACATACAGACTGGTTTGGCGAACAAAATAATTTCTATTATATCTGCCAAAAAATTAATAGTTATGGGAAGATATACTTATTTGGCGTTGTAACACCCCAAAATAAGGCCTAAGAGTTTTAGGAGTTTTTTAGGAATTTTGGCTTATATGAGCTCAGAATTTCGTAAGGTTGGTACTCGATAATGTTTTCGACTTTGTCATCTTAACTGTTAAATCAATTTTTGAAAAAGTGTTCTAGAAACCCTTAATTTTAAGAAAAGAGTAATTTTTAACAAATTCAAAATACTAGGCATTTATGTTGTAGTTTTACCATTTTGTAAAATTGAACTATTTCTTCCCCATCAACATGTTTTTCACGTCTTTTTCTTTTCCCTTCATTGTGCTTGCCACCCCTTGCCATATCCCTAGCTATTCCATTGATTTTTTTTATTCCCAAACCACAATACATTGATTTCCTATCATTCCTAAGTCGTTTATTACCATAAACCTTCAAGAAAAACACCCAAAATTCCATAGATTTCACAATTTTCTTCAAACGAAGGATTTTCAGATTTTCGTCAAAACTTGTTCATTCTTCCAAAAAAAGGTAATCATTTATATAACCATTGGTTTTTAATGTTATTTCGACTCTAAAACTGAATTATTAGCCCTTCAATCGCATGTTTTAAATAAAAGCCAAAAATCGAGTCATTAATGGTGGATTTCAGGATTTTGAGTCAAAACTTGGTTTCAAAGTGTTTTTCAACTTGTGTTAGCATGATTAGAAGGTTTTTAAACTCATCTTGAAGTTTCGTTAATGATTTCCCATGTTTTTATGAATTTTATGAAAATTGCTTAAAAGATGTTAAAAAATGTCGATACCATGAATTGAGTAAATTTGTCTAGTTTAAAGTTGTGAATTAGACATAAATGATTAAGTAGATGAACAAAATTGATTTTAAGCAAAAAGGTTAAGTATAGATCGAGATATTAGTATATAAAGTTTGTTATGTTAATAGTTTAAGTTACATGGGAACTTAGTCTAAAGCTTGTGTTTTAGTTGGTTTGAGTGAATATTTGGTTTATATTTGACTATGCTTATTGTATGATTTATGTATGTAAAGCTTCGGATTCGTAGAGCTTGATACCAGCTAGGGAAATGTATGTTGAGCTTTCGGTAAAAGCATAAAGTGGTGAGTGTATGGAATTGTTACTCGTAAACACGATTCATGTGTTATTTGGGAATTTAGATGTAGCCTAAACCTCTACTCTAACTTCCGAGTGTAAGTTTTCTTGAAACTATACTTATCTTGTGGTTAAGTGGTTAAATAATATGCATGATATGTGATATGTGGATATGGTGATTATTGTGTAAAGTGTTATGATATGCATGTAACAAATGTGTAATATATATGTTATAAGACTATTCTAGTGTTTTGCAAAAGACGCTAATATGCAGTGATAGTGCGCGAGTAATCGGTAAGTAATATGTGTTGTTTTTCGGATACTTTTGCCTTGTGATCTTGGAGCCATTGGATATAGTTTGCATGCCATGGGATTGTTAGTACTCACTTATACGTATAGAGTATTGAGTCTCCAGGACATGTTTGGATGGATAAGGGAATGAGAGCTAAGCTCCATTCAACGGAACATGAAAGGGGAAATAATGAGAGTGTTAGCTAAACGTTTCACTTTTGGGACATGTTGACTCTTTGAGTCTATGTGGTATAACGGAGACTCGTGTATCCGATGAGTGATGATAAAGCTCACTGTATGTTTCATAACTCAAGTATCAATCTATATTATCTTTTATAAATGTGGAAATATGTATCTATGTGTTATGTGATGTATGCCTAAATAAGCATGTCTGAGTTGTGAGAATGATTTATTAGAAGATGCATGATTTAATACTATACGATGCTAGATTTAAGAATGGGGTACTCGTGAGTAAAAGCTTGGTTGTGTTGCATGATGACATGTTTGCATTGTGGAAATTCTTGCATTCAGTGAGCTTGTTGAAGCTCACCCACTCATTTTAACCTATGCAGATTAGTGATGACACGGTGTGGGTGGTGTGGTTTTCGAGGGAATGATCCAAAGAAGTTTGATTATTCTTCGTAAGTGCTTTATTTCGTTTATTTATTTTAGGGAAATAGGCAATATGGTAGACTTACTATAGTTATATTGATTTCTCAACAATTGACTTGGTTTCTAAGAATATCGTGTTATTATTATTGCTTAGGATTGTAGACATTAAAGTTGGCGTGATCATACTTGTTCGGACTCATTTTTTTAATGTTATGTACTCTTAATGAAGTCGTATGATTGGTTATTTAACTTAGTACTTGATTCATGTGGTCTAGGAACTATTTGAGATGAATCATTTGCCTTTCTATGTTGTATTTTTAGCTCCAATAGCAGAGGTATCGATATTGGGCTTTGAAAATCGATGTCTCTGAGAATTAAAACATACAGGAAACAAAATAGAGATTTGGTATCGATACCTTTGCTCGAGTATCGATACTCGGGGAATAAATATCGATACTTTTTTTGTGGTACCTATAATTTTTGATAGTTGGGTTTTTAATCGAGAAAAATATGTTCATTTGGTATCATTTTTCCAAGTGGTATCGATACCACTTAGGGAAAATATCGATACTTGGATATCCATATCGATACCTGCGGACATTTTTAAGAAATTTTGCTAATTAGCCCTTATGCATGTTTCTAACTATATGTAATACCGATTAACGAACGGTTTGCATATAGCAGTGTTAATTAATTATTTGGATGACTTAATACCTACACAACTTAACAAAAGATAATCGATTTGCTAGAATCTAACTTCATGTTTTATGAAATTGAGACGAGACAGTGGTGTAGCATCTCGTATCTAAGCTTGGCACCAAGCCAGGTATTGGGTGTTACAAGTGTACCTTATGGATTCATTTTAGTCAAAAAAAGGACATCAGTCATGTTCCAGTGGTAAGGGAATTTGTAGA